>NC_059220.1:3568816-3773816 GCF_020615455.1 Coregonus clupeaformis
AACCCAAATAAATGTTTCACAGAGTTCAAGTAACAGACACATCTCAACATCAACTGTTCAGAGGAGACTGTGTGAATCAGGTCTTCATGGTCGAATTGCTGCAAAGAACCACTACTGAAGGACACCAATAATAAGAAGAGACTTGCTTGGGCCAAGAAACACGAGCAATGGACATTAGACTGGTGGAAATTTGTCCCGGTGGAGATTTTTGGTTCCAACTGCCGTGTCTTTATGAGACGCGGTGTGGGTGAACGGATGATCTCCGCATGTGTATTTACCACAGTAAAGCATGGAGGAGGAGGTGTTATGGTGTTGGGGTGCTTTGCTGGTGCCATTGTCTATGATTTATTTAGAATTCAAGGCACACTTAACCAGCATGGCTACCACAGCATTCTGCAGCGATACGCCATCCCATCTGGTTTGGGCTTAGTGGGACTATCATTTGTTTTTCAACAGGACAATGACCCAACACACGACTAGGCTTTGTAAGGGCTATTTGACCAAGACGGAGAGTGATGGTGTGCTGCATCAGATGACCTGGCCTCCACAATCCCCCGACCTCAACCAAATTGAGATGGAATGGGATAAGTCGGACTGCAGAGTGAAGGAAAAGCAGCCAACAAGTGCTCAGCATATGTGTGAACTCCTTCAAGACTGTTGGAAAAGCATTCCAGATGAAGCTGGTTGAGAGAATGCCAAGAGTGTGCAAAGGGTGGCTATTTGAAGAACCTCAAATATAAAATATATTTTGATTTGTTTAACACTTCAACACTTTGGTTACTAGATGATTCCATATGTGTCATTTCATAGTTTTGATGTCTTCACTATTATTCTACAATGTAGAAAATAGTAAAAATAAAGTAAAACCCTTGAATGAGTAGGTGTTCTAAAACTTTTTACCGGTAGTGTAGTTGATGGCTTTGTTATCGAAGGTTTAGGAATTGCTTCCTTTTAAGTGGTTATAGAATTTAACGTCTCTTTTCTGGATTTTGATAATTAGCGGGTATCGGCCTAATTCTGCTCTGCATGCATTATTTGGTGTTTTCGTTGTACACAGAGGTTATTTTTGCAGAATTCTGCATGCAGAGTCTCAATTTGGTGTTTGTCCCATTTTGTGAATTTTTGGTTGGTGAGCGGACCCCAGACCTCACAAACATAAAGGGCATGGGTTCTGTAACTGATTCAAGTATTTTTAGCCAGATCCTAATTGGTTTGTCACATTTATTTTCTCCTTTTGATGGCATAGAAGGCCCTTCTTGCCTTGTCTCTCAGATCGTTCACAGCTTTCTGGAAGTTACCTGTGGCGCTGATGTTGAGGCCGAGGTATGTATTGTTTTTTGTGTGCTCTAGGGCAACAGTGTCTAGATGGAATTTGTATTTGTTGTCTTGGCAACTGGACCTTTTTTGGAACGCCATTATTTTTGTCTTACTGAGATTTACTGTCAGGGCCCAGGTCTGACAGAATCTGTGTAGAAGATCTAGGTGCTGCTGTTGGCCCTCCTTGGTTGGTGAAAGAAGCACCAGATCATCAGCAAACAGTAGACATTTGACTTCAGATTCTAGTAGGGTGAGGCTGGGTGCTGCAGACAGTTCTTGTGCCCTCGCCATTTCGTTGATATATATGTTGAAGAGGGTGGGGCTTAAATTGCATCCCGGTCTCACCCCACGGCCCTGTGGAAAGAAATGTGTGTGTCTTTTGCCAATTTTAACCGCACACTTGTTGTTTGTGTACATGGATTTTATAATGTTGTATGGTTTTCCCCCAACCCCACTTTCCATCAATTTGTATAACAGACCATCATGCCAAATTGATTCAAAAGCTTTTTTGAAATCAACAAAGCATGAGAAGACTTTGCCTTTGTTTTGGTTTGTTTATTTGTCAATTAGGGTGTGCATGGTGAATTCTTGGTCTGTCGTACGGTAATTTGGTAAAAAGCCAATTTGACATTTGCTCAGTACATTGTTTTCACTGAGGAAATGAACTAGTCTGCTGTTAATGATAATGCAGAGGATTTCCCCAAGGTTGTTGTTGACACATATCCCATGGTAGTTATTGGGGCCAAATTTGTCTCCACTTTTGTGGATTGGGGTGATCAGTCCTTGGTTCCAAATATTGGGGAAGATGCCAGAGCTAAGGATGATATTAAAGAGTTTAAGTATAGCCAATTTGAATTTGTGGTCTGTATATTTTATCATTTCATTGAGGATACCATCAACACCACAGGCCTTTTTGGGTTGGAGGGTTTGTATTTTGTCCTCTCTCTCTCGTTCTCTCTCTCGCTCTCTCTCATTCTCATCTTTCGTTTGTCTGTTTTCTTTTCTTCTGATGGCCTCTTGTGATTTGCATATCATTTCCCTGTAGTCCATACAGAGAAAACAGGGTCTGTGACGCCTGGCTGAGTTATTACGGTAACATCAATTTAGTGATATCCCGTTGGTAGTTACAGTCTTGTCCCATCGCCGCAACTCCCGTACGGACTCAGGAGAGGCGAAGGTCTAGAGCCATGCGTCCTTCCGAAACAGGACCCTGCCAAGCCGCACTGCTTCTTGACACACTGCTCGCTTAACCTGGAAGCCAGCCGCACCAATGTGTCAGAGGAAACACCGTACTGGCGACCGAAGTCAGCGTGCATGCCCCCGTCCCATCACAATGAGTCACTAGAGCGCAATGGGACAAGGACATTCCGTTCGGCCAAACCATCCCCTAACCAGGATGACGCTGGGCCAATTGTGCGCCGCCTCATGAGTCTCCCTGTCGCGGCCGGTTGCGACACAGCCTGGGATCGAACCCAGGTCTGTAGTGACGCCTCAAGCACTGTGATGCAGTGCCTTAGACCGCTGCGCCACTCGGGAGAACATCAGCTGTTTTAACCTTAATATGGTCATCAGCTGTTTTAACCCTAACAGGGTCATCAGCTGTTTTAACCCTAACAGAGTCATCAGCTGTTTTAACCCTAACAGGGTCATCAGCTGTTTTAACCCTAACAGGGTCATCAGCTGTTTTAACCCTAACAGAGTCATCAGCTGTTTTAACCCTAACAGGGTCATCAGCTGTTTTAACCCTAACAGGGTCATCAGCTGTTTTAACCCTAACAGAGTCATCAGCTGTTTTAACCCTAACAGAGTCATCAGCTGTTTTAACCCTAACAGGGTCATCAGCTGTTTTAACCCTAACAGGGTCATTAGCTGTTTTAACCCTAACAGAGTCATCAGCTGTTTTAACCCTAACAGGGTCATCAGCTGTTTTAACCCTAACAGGGTCATCAGCTGTTTTAACCCTAACAGGGTCATCAGCTGTTTTAACCCTAACAGAGTCATCAGCTGTTTTAACCCTAACAGGGTCATCAGCTGTTTTAACCCTAACAGGGTCATCAGCTGTTTTAACCCTAACAGGGTCATCAGCTGTTTTAACCCTAACAGGGTCATCAGCTGTTTTAACCCTAACAGGGTCATCAGCTGTTTTAACCCTAACAGGGTCATCAGCTGTTTTAACCCTAACAGGGTCATCAGCTGTTTTAACCCTAACAGGGTCATCAGCTGTTTTAACCCTAACAGGGTCATCAGCTGTTTTAACCCTAACAGAGTCATCAGCTGTTTTAACCCTAACAGAGTCATCAGCTGTTTTAACCCTAACAGAGTCATCAGCTGTTTTAACCCTAACAGGGTCATCAGCTGTTTTAACCCTAACAGGGTCATCAGCTGTTTTAACCCTAACAGGGTCATCAGCTGTTTTAACCCTAACAGGGTCATCAGCTGTTTTAACCCTAACAGGGTCATCAGCTGTTTTAACCCTAACAGGGTCATCAGGTTAGGAAACCTCAAATCCCCCTTATGAAAAAAGTTACTAATACAAAAAAGAAAATTAGAAGTGAGAAATCCTATCTTGTCTAATGATAAAAACATATAATTATTGAACTCCCAGTGATGTAGATGTGTGACTGCAAAGTTAAGACAAGTGTTATACAGTACATTTAACTAAAGACAGCATATTGTCCCTTGTCGTGAATACATTCACATGACTACATGACTGTAGTCTAAACTTGACATGGATAAAACAGCATGGGGTAGTCTTTCCACCTCTCCAGGTACAGTGTACTACTCCATAGTAGCTGTGCTCTGAGCAGAGAAAGGCTGGTGGCGCTAACTAGCAGAGCTAGTGTCCTTTAACATTAGCCCCTATATACTGTATGTCAGATGCTCTGTAGAGTTATAATATAATAATATGCCATTTAGCAGACGCTTTTATCCAAAGCGACTTACGGTCATGCGTGCATAATTTTTTTTGTGTATGGGTGGTCCCGGGGATCGAACCCACCACCTTGGCGTAACAAGCGCCGCGCTCTACCAGCTGAGCTACAGAGGACCACTTGTCTTTAATATGATGACTGCTAGCCACGTCCATATGTTCTCCAGGGAACCTATGAAATGGTTAACGTAATGTGATTCTATGGTTTTTACTCAGCCACAGACTTTTATTGGTTCCAAGCTGAAATGTGTTTGTAAAGCCTTTCGTTTTAGACGGCCGGAGAGAGAGTTGGAATGAAGACGTTTTTAGAGTGGGAAGGGTTGTTTTTGTGTGGAGGGGACAACTATACACAGACACAAATCCAATCCTGACGTTACAGACATTGAGATATATAATAACATTGAGAGATAATATAATTACATTTAATATTTAAATATGTAATATTAATATAGTACTTGATAGCTGTGCAGTAGATAATATGTCAGTGAAAGTATGGTATACAAAAACACCCATTCAAAGAAGCTGCACAACTTATTTACCTGAGAGACAAAGCCACCATAGCTATGTCGTCGTCGGGTGAGGTTGTGTCTCTCTCTGGCGGGAGGTAAGCTTGGCTTATATGGCTTATATGGCTTATATACATAGTTTGGGCTTTGTCGAGTAAAGCTTAAACTATGTATTTAGATTGTAGTTAGGTATTGTAGGTAGTTATCGTGGGTTGTTGTATGTAGTTATTGTAGGTTAGTATTGTATTTGGCTGAGCCCGGTGAAGCACGAAGCTAGCTAACCCACTACCTGGACTAGCTAGCGGGTAGCTACTGGTAACTATTAGTAACTGTGGATAGTTGTTTCACGCCTGAGAGTACCTGTAATTACGCCAGCTAGCTGCCTACAATAATTACATACAATAATGCCTACCATTCAGCTGTTTTTTTAACCTCATTGTCTGAAGTGTCAACGTTAGGTAGTAAGTGGCTACTGTGCTTGAAATTTAGCTAGCTTGTTGCTACCTGGATGGCTACTAAACAATAGCTGGAACGACCTAGCGAACAGACGCGAACTGGCTGAGTCAATTCAGTGGCTAGCTTTGCACTTGGCTAGCTAACATTAGCTGCTAGGGGTAAGTTATAACCTACATTTGTGTTTTTTTTTTACATACTGGTAGCCAGAGTCGTTCAAGGGAATTCGGGACATGGGTGACTAGTTAACGTTAGCTTGGCTCTCTCTGTGCCGTGGGAGGAGGGGTTTCTTCGTTGTCTGAAAGCAATGGCTAGCTAGTATGCTAACTATTCTAGCTAACTAACTGGCTGAATAAGTTGACGACGGACTCGCTCAAGCTGTCGGGACTAACCCACAACGTTAGACACGGACACGAATGATCTGCTTGGCGTGTTGACACACTGGTGGTTTGTTGTGGCCGAGTATTGGTGCTAAACCGTGTTGTTGGAGTACGGCATGCTAGTTGGCTGTGGTGTCATATGACTAGGTGCCCTGGACAATTTTCACGGAAGAATACTGTACCAAGTTAGCTAGCTGAATAAACTAAGTTAGTCTATTCCTAGAAAACATTGAACCGCTGTAGTTTACAACAATTATAGTTTCTGAGGTGGAAGTTGGGAGAGTTATATTTGGGTGTTTCAGTGAAACGTGAGTGAGGGAGGCCCCGCTCTCTCCTTTCCCAGATGTTTAGTTCATTTCATTCCGATCTCCTTTGCATTATTGTAGCCATTTTCTGTATCCTGTCAACTATGCCTCTGTCTATCCCTGTTCTCTCCTCCCCGCACAGGCTATACAAACGCCTCACACCGCGTTGCTGCTGCCTTTCTAACCTGGTGGTCCCTGCATGCACCACCCACGTGGAGTTCTAGGTCTCAGGCAGCCTCTGGAACTGCCGTTCTGCTGCCAACAAGGCAGAGTTCATCTCAGCCTATGCTACCCTCCAGTCCCTCGACTTCTTGGTGCTGACGGAAACATGGATTACCACTGAAAACACTGCTACTCCTACTGCTCTCTCCTCGTCTGACCATGTGTTCTCGCATACCCAGAGAGCATCTGGTCAGCGGGATGGTGGCACAGGAATCCTCATCTCTCCCAAGTGGACATTCTCTCTTTTTCCCCAGACCCATCTGTCTATCTCCTCATTTGAATTCCATGCTGTCACAGTCACTGTCATGAGCCCTCTCACTCCACCGGGTTACCACCTTAATTGGTTTCCACTATCTTCCACTCTGCTCACCTCCCTCTCTCTACTCAGCCTAACTAGCTCCACCTGTCCCTGCTCTGCTCGGCTCTAATTACTCTGCCAGCTGCGCTGCATTACCCACTAACCTCTCCCAGTATTTAAGGCCCTGTCTTTCAGCTCTCCGGTGTCAGATCGTCTGCAAAGCTCACACCCGGAACCTGTTTGCTCGCGCTTCTGGCTCACCCTGGTTTTGTGACCCCGGACCTGCCTGTTTATTGGATACTCTTCTGCCTTAGGAGATCCAGACCTGCTTCTGCCATTACGACTCCTGACTACTCTTCAATCCCGGTAACTCTGACCAGCCTTCTGCCTTGCTACTACGTATTTTGGATTCCCTTGAACTGTACTGCTGCCTGGTTTCATTCCGCCCTGTTGTGTCTGTGTCTCCCCCCAGGACTTCTGGACCACCCACCACCGGCTTCATAGGACGCATCGCTGCCACTGGGGGGGGCACAGACCCAGCGCATTGGACGGGATCCCTGTTACCCCTGGAGCCTTCATTCACTCCCTACTTCCCTTTTCCCTTAAGTTTAATAAACTTTCTGGTGTGACGCAATTGTGGTCCTCTGGTCGTCTGTCTGAATCGTGACAGTACGATCTGACCATTATGGACTCAGCGCACACTTTCCCGACATGGAAACCGATGAGCATGAGCAGCAGTTCCAGCAGCAGCAACAACAACTCGCCATGCTCATTCAACTCCTCACCAACCTTACCCCAGCCAGTCTGCCCACCAGCCCAGCCCCCGAGTTACCTGCCCCGGTCATTGCAGCCGCTGCTCGGAACCCAAGATTGGAAACCCCGAGCGGTTCAACGGCGATTCAACCCAGGTCCGGCCATTCCTGACTAGCTGCCGACTTCAGTTCTCCTTGCAGCCAAGGACCTTCGCCACGGAGGGGGCTAAAGTTGGGTATGCCATCACTCACCTGACGGGCCGAGCTCGACTCTGGGGAACAGCAGAGTTCGAACGTCAAACCCCGCATGTGCAACCTTCGACCTGTTTGCTGAGGAGATGCTGAAGGTGTTTGACCTGGATTCACCCACCGCAGAGGCGTCTCGTGAACTGTTCAGTATTCGACAAGGCAGACGTACAGTCGCAGACCATTCCATCGACTTCCGAACCCTGGCTAGACGAAGTTCTTGGAACACACCACCGTTGGTGGACAGCGTTCTTCCATAGTTTGGCTGACTATATCAAGGACGAGTTGGTCTCCCATGAACTGCCTTCCACTCTTGATGAAGCCATCGCACTGACTGTCAGGATCGACAGAAGGATACAGACCCGTCGTCGTGAGAGGGGGCGCCAAGGTCCACCTACTACCGGCATTCGGAGAGATCCGACTGGGCTCCTGTCATCTACTGCCACTCACCCAGGTCAGCTTGATCAGTCTGAGCCTATGGAGATTGGGCGAGCCTCCCTCACTCCTGCAGAGCGCCAGCGCCGCTCACCTCAAACCTCTGCCTCTATTGTGGAGGTGATGGACATCGTGTGGTAACCTGCCCTTTAAAGGGCCGAAGCTCACCGGGCGTAGGGGGAGTCCGGTCGAGTTCAATGACCATCCAGTCCTCCGACCGCAAACCCCTGCTGCAAGTTCACCTCCGCCTCTCTGACTCAACTCACACCCTGGCTGCTCTGGTGGATTCTGGCGCGAAGCCAACATAATGGACGTCAAGCTGGCACGCCAACTGGGACTGGAGAACCTCCGTTTGACACCTCCTATTCCTGCCCGGGCACTGGACGGACACTTACTCGGATCGGTCACTCATGTCACGGCCCCCGGTCTCGATGGGTCTGTCCGGAAACCATCAAGAAACTATCCAGTTTCACCTGCTCCCCTCTCCAGGCCAACCCCTCATCCTGGGTTACCCATGGCTCCGCCGGCACAACCCTCAGCTCGACTGGGTGACCGGGGTGATCAGGGAGTGGGGAGAGGACTGCCACCGAACCTGCCTGCTTGCTGCCGCACTACCCCTCGGCCAGTACCTACTAACTCCGCTCCGGACCTCTCCAATGTCCCAGAATGCTACCATGGTCTCAGAGAGGTGTTTAACAAAGCAAGAGCCACATCTCTGCCCCCTCACCGACCGTACGACTGTGCCATCGACCTCCTCCCTGGAACAGCTCCTCCAAGGGGTCGTCTTTATTCGTTGTCTGCTCCTGAAAGAAAGTCCATGGAGGACTACATCAATGGCTCTCTGTCCGCAGGATTAATCCGTTCATCTTCATCTCCTGCTGGTGCTGGCTTCTTCTTTGTGGGGAAGAAGGACGGATCTCTTCGCCCCTGCATCGACTACAGGGGACTCCAACGACATCACAGTGAAAAACCGTTACCCTCTGCCTCTGCTCACCTCTGCTTTTGAGTTGCTCCAGGGAGCCACTGTTTTTACCAAGTTGGATCTCAGAAACGCTTACCACCTAGTGCGGATCCGGGAGGGAGATGAATGGAAAACCGCATTCAATACACCAACAGGCCACTACGAGTATCTGGTTATGCCTTTTGGCCTCACCAATGCTCCTGCTGTGTTCCAGGCTCTAGTGAATGATGTACTGCGGGACATGTTAAACAAGTTTGTCTTCGTTTACCTGGATGACATCTTAATTTACTCCAGAAACCTGTCTGAACACACCCGCCATGTCCAGCAAGTCCTTCATCGTCTTCTGGAGAATTCCCTCTACGCCAAGGCAGAGAAATGTGAGTTTCACGTCAAGACAGTGGCCTTCCTGGGGTACATAGTGGCAGAAGGAAGTATCCAAATGGATCCTGCCAAAGTATCAGCAGTCACTTCGTGGCCAGTTCCGGAGAACAGAAAGAAGCTGCAACAGTTTCTGGGGTTTGCTAACTTCTATAGGAAGTTTATCCGGAACTACAGTACCGTTGCTGCCCCTCTCACTGCTCTAACCAGCACCAAGCAACCCTTCACCTGGACCCCAGCAGCCGACAAAGCCTTCAGTACCCTCAAGGTGAGGTTCACCTCCGCTCCCATCCTCCAGATGCCTGATGTGGACCGGCAATTCATTGTGGAGGTGGACGCCTCGGATGTGGGAGTTGGTGCTGTGATTTCTCAGTGGGCTGCGGAGGATAGGAAGCTCCATCCCTGTGCCTTTTTCTCACGTCGGTTGTCCCCCTCTGAGTGCAATTACGACATAGGGAACCGTGAGCTGCTGGCTGTGAAGCTTGCCTTGGAGGAGTGGCGTCACTGGCTGGAGGGGTCCACCATTCCATTTTCGTTTGGACCGATCATAAGAACTTGGAGTACATCCGCACGGCCAAACGGTTGAACTCCAGGCAGTCCCGCTGGGCCCTGTTCTTCACCAGGTTTAATTTCACTCTGTCATACCGGCCTGGATCACGCAACACCAAGCCAGACGCCCTCTCCCGTCAATTCCAGAAGGATGACACCCCCTCCAAGGACCCTGTGTCGATTCTGCCAAGTCCCTGCATCGTTGCAGCTCTGACCTGGGCTGTTGAGGAACAGGTGCTGGAGGCTCTCCGTAACCAGCCAGGTCCCAGCACTTGCCCAGCTGACCGCCTTTTTGTCCCCGAAGACCTGAGGTCCCAGGTCATTCAGTGGGGACATGACTCCCGCCTAGCTTGTCACCCTGGCTCCACCCGCACTTACAACCTGCTCGCCCAGAGGTTCTGGTGGCCCTCTCTGAGGAAGGATGTACGGGAATTCGTCCAAGCCTGCCCCATCTGCAACCAACACAAGTCGTCCTGCCAGCCCCCAGCCGGATTGCTGCAGCCCCTGCCTGTGCCCAGACGTCCCTGGTCTCACATCGCCCTTGACTTTGTCACGGGCTGCCCCCTTCAAGTGGCATGACCGTCATTCTCACCATCGTTGACCGTTTCAGCAAGATGGCACACTTCATTCCCCTCCCCAAGCTCCCAACCGCCAAGGAGACCGCCCAGGTGGTCCTGGAACACGTCTTCCGGATCCACGGACTGCCAAGGGATGTTGTTTCTGACCGTGGTCCACAATTCTCCTCCGCTTTTTGGAAGGAGTTCTGTCACCTGCTGGGAGCCACAGTCAGTCTGACTTCCGGATTCCATCCCCAATCCAATGGGCAGTCAGAGCGGGCTAATCAGGAGCTCGAGAAGGCACTGCGATGCATGACTTCACGCAACCCCCACTCCTGGTCGCAGCAATTGACATGGGTGGAGTACGCACACAATTCTCTGACCTGCTCTGCCATCGGTATGTCCCCTTTCCAATGTGTTTATGGATACCAGCCTCCTCTATTTGCCAGCCAGGAGGAGGAGGTTACTTGCCCATCTGCACTTGCTTTTGCCCGTCGATGTCGCCGCACCTGGTCACAAGCCCGAGCCACACTCCTCAGGTCCGTTGCCAGCTACACTACCGGGGCCAACCGTCGGAGAATTCCTGCTCCCACCTACCATGTTGGTCAAAGGGTGTGGTTGTCATCGAAGAACCTGCCACTCAGGGTGGAGTCGCAGAAGCTGGCACCTCGGTTCATTGGCCCATTCCCTATCATAAGAGTGATTAGCCCAACTGCTGTCCGGCTCCAACTGCCTAATTCCCTGAGGGTGCACCCCACTTTCCATGTGTCTAAGATTAAGCCCATCCATGAGAGTCCGCTGGTCCCTGCTGCGCCTGGTCCTCCTCCTCCACGGCTCGTCGATGGTGGTCTGGTTTACACCGTCCGCCGCCTGCTTCGGTCCAGACGGAGGGGTAGGGGTCTCCAGTACCTCATTGACTGGGAGGGCTATTGACCTGAGGAAAGGACCTGGGTGCCAGCTAGTCGGATTGTGGATAGGACTCTCATCACCGCTTTCCACCAACGGCATCCTGATCAACCTGCAATCCGTAGAGGCCGCCCCAGAGGGGGTCCCTAACCGTCCGGCCCGCTCGGCTTCCTGTCCTGTGCCTGATCCTGTCTCGGGACCTGTCCCATCTCCCGACCCACGGCCCTCCGGCTTCCTCCGAGGATGAGGACGTTCACTCGGACCGTTCGGAGGAGTTCTAGCCCTCCTCCGGCTCCCCTCCTCCCGCCCGGCGTGGTGTTGCTCTTGGGACTTCTGGGGCCGTCCCCTTGGGGGGTTCTGTCATGAGCCCTCTCACTCCACCGGGTTACCACCTTAATTGGTTTCCACTATCTTCCACTCTGCTCACCTCCCTCTCTCTACTCAGCCTAACTAGCTCCACCTGTCCCTGCTCTGCTCGGCTCTAATTACTCTGCCAGCTGCGCTGCATTACCCACTAACCTCTCCCAGTATTTAAGGCCCTGTCTTTCAGCTCTCCGGTGTCAGATCGTCTGCAAAGCTCACACCCGGAACCTGTTTGCTCGCGCTTCTGGCTCACCCTGGTTTTGTGACCCCGGACCTGCCTGTTTATTGGATACTCTTCTGCCTTAGGAGATCCAGACCTGCTTCTGCCATTACGACTTCTGACTACTCTTCAATCCCGGTAACTCTGACCAGCCTTCTGCCTTGCTACTACGTATTTTGGATTCCCTTGAACTGTACTGCTGCCTGGTTTCATTCCGCCCTGTTGTGTCTGTGTCTCCCCCAGGACTTCTGGACCACCCACCACCGGCTTCATAGGACGCATCGCTGCCACTGGGGGGCACAGACCCAGCGCATTGGACGGGATCCCTGTTACCCCTGGAGCCTTCATTCACTCCCTACTTCCCTTTTCCCTTAAGTTTAATAAACTTTCTGGTGTGACGCAATTGTGGTCCTCTGGTCGTCTGTCTGAATCGTGACAGTCACTAGCCCATTCAAGCTTAACATCCTTGTCATTTATCGCCCTCCAGGTTCCCTTGGAGAGTTCATCAATGAGCTTGACGCCTTGATAAGTTCCTTTCCTGAGGATGGCTCACCCCTCACAGTTCTGGGTGACTTCAACCTCCCTACGTCTACCTTTGACTCATTTCTCTCTGCCTCCTTCTTTCCACTCCTCTCCTCTTTTGACCTCACCCTCTCACCATCCCCCCCTACTCACAAGGCAGGCAATACGCTTGACCTCATCTTTACTAGATGCTGTTCTTCTACTAATCTCACTGCAACTCCCCTCCATGTCTCCGACCACTAGTTTGTATCCTTTTCTCTCTCGCTCTCCTCCAACACTACTCACTCTGCCCCTACTCAGATGGTAATGCGCCGTCGCAACCTTCGCTCTCTCTCTCCCGCTACTCTCTCCTCTTCCATCCTATCATCTCTTCCCTCTGCTCAATCCTTCTCCCTCCAATCTCCTGATTCTGCCTCCTCAACCCTCCTCTCCTCCCTTTCTGCATCCTTTGACTCTCTATGTCCCCTATCCTCCCGGCCGGCTCGGTCCTCCCCTCCTCTTCCGTGGCTTGATGACTCATTGCGAGCTCACAGAACAGGGCTCCGGGCAGCCGAGCGGAAATGGAGGAAAACTAGACTCCCTGCGGACCTGGCATCTTTTAACTCCCTCCTCTCTACATTTTCTTCATCTGTTTCTGCTGCTAAAGCCACTTTCTACCACTCTAAATTCCAAGCATCTGCCTCTAACCCTAGGAAGCTCTTTGCCACCTTCTCCTTCCTGCTGAATCCCCCCCCCCCCCACCTCCTCCCTCTCTGTGGATGACTTCGTCAACCATTTTGAAAAGAAGGTTGACGACATCCGATCCTCGTTTGTTAAGTCAAATGAAACTGCTGGTCCTGCTCACACTGCCCTACCCTATGCTTTGACTTCTTTCTCCCCTCTCTCTACAGATGAAATCTTGCGACTTGTGACGGCCGGCCGCACAACAACCTGCCCGCTTGACCCTATCCCCTCCTCTCTTCTCCAGACCATCTCCGGTGACCTTCTCCCTTACCTCACCTCGCTCATCAACTCATCCTTGACCGCTGGCCATGTCCCTTCCGTCTTCAAGAGAGCGAGAGTTGCTCCCCTTCTCAAAAAACCAACACTCGATCCCTCTGATGTCAACAACTACAGACCAGTATCCCTTTTTTCTTTTCTCTCCAAAACTCTTGAGCGTGCCGTCTTTAGCCAACTCTCTTGCTATCTCTCTCAGAATGACCTTCTTGATCCAAACCAGTCAGGTTTCAAGACTGGTCATTCAACTGAGACTGCTCTTTTCTGTGTCACGGAGGCTCTCCGCACTGCTAAAGCTAACTCTCTCTCCTCTGCTCTTGTCCTTCTAGACCTGTCTGCTGCCTTTGATACTGTGAACCATCAGATCCTCCTCTCCACCCTCTCCGAGCTGGGCATCTCCGGCGCGGCTCACTCCTGGATTGCGTCCTACCTGACCGGTCGCTCCTACCAAGTGGCATGGCGAGAATCTGTCTCCTCACCACATGCTCTCACCACTGGTGTCCCCCAGGGCTCAGTTCTAGGCCCTCTCCTATTCTCGCTATACACCAAGTCACTTGGCTCTGTCATATCCTCACATGGCCTCTCCTATCATTGCTACACAGACGACACACAACTAATCTTCTCCTTTCCCCCTTCTGATAACCAGGTGGCGAATCGCATCTCTGCATGTCTGGCAGACATATCAGTGTGGATGACGGATCACCACCTCAAGCTGAACCTCGGCAAGACGAAGCTGCTCTTCCTCCCGGGGAAGGACTGCCCGTTCCATGACCTCGCCATCACGGTTGACAACTCCGTTGTGTCCTCCTCCCAGAGTGCGAAGAGCCTTGGCGTGACCCTGGACAACACCCTGTCGTTCTCCGCTAACATCAACGCGGTGACCCGATCCTGTAGGTTCATGCTCTACAACATTCGGAGAGTACGACCCTGCCTTACACAGGAAGTGGCACAGGTCCTAATCCAGGCACTTGTCATCTCCCGTCTGGATTACTGCAACTCGCTGTTGGCCGGGCTCCCTGCCTGTGCCATTAAACCCCTACAACTCATCCAGAATGCCGCAGCCCGTCTGGTGTTCAACCTTCCCAAGTTCTCTCACGTCACCCCGCTCCTCCGCACACTCCACTGGCTTCCAGTTGAAGCTCGCACCTGCTACAAGACCATGGTGCTTGCCTACGGAGCTGTGAGGGGAACGGCACCTCCGTACCTTCAGGCTCTGATCAGTCCCTACACACAAACGAGGGCATTGCGTTCATCCACCTCTGGCCTGCTGGTCCCCCTACCTCTGCGGAAGCACAGTTCCCGCTCAGCCCAGTCAAAACTGTTCGCTGCTCTGGCACCCCAATGGTGGAACAAGCTCCCTCACGACGCCAGGACAGCGGAGTCACTCACCACCTTCCGGAGACACTTGAAACCCCACCTCTTTAAGGAATACCTGGGATAGGATAAAGTAATCATTCTACCCCCTCTTACCCCAACCCCCCCAATTTTTTTTTAAATATATATATTTATACATATTGTAAAGTGGTTATCCCACTGGCTATAAGGTGAATGCACCAATTTGTAAGTCGCTCTCGATAAGAGCATCTGCTAAATGACGTAAATGTAAATGTAAATAACCACACCCCAAACAACCATCCCAACAGTCAACTGATACAGTGGCTGGCTCTGATTGAAAAAATGCAGAGCTTTCTACACAACATTTGTTTGCATAACATGAAAACCCCCTTAGCGGACCTGAACACACCTTTCTGGGAAACAATATCTCTGTTTCCCAGAAACTGGATGAATAGACATAGACAACAGACCTGGGTTCAAATAATACTACAAGAAAAAAAGACTTTGCTCTAGCCTGCCTGGAGTGCCAGATGGGTGGGGTTTGGTGTTTTGTGACTATTCAATTGGTCCATTAAACCACATAAGCTCAATCAAGCACCAATAAATTATTTAAAATGATTCAAAAAAATATGTGAACCCAGGTCTGACAGACAGGTAGATTTTCTATAGATTTATCTTTTCCTGGCCTCATTTAGTTAAAGAAAAGAAAGCTGGTATCTGTGCTAGGTGGTTATTTGTGGTGTAAAGACGGCAGGCAGAGATGATGAAGGGCTAATTCCTCCATCTAGACCACAGGGCCTCTGAGGGTGCCTCTGTCCCAGGGAGAGGGGAGTGGATGGGGCTGTCGCGGTCCCCCACACACAGCTGTTCAGGGGACATGTATGGGGAACATATAGCATACGGTATGTGGCTGGCAATCGTTACGCTGTTGATGTGGCAGTATGCATGTATCCTCAGGTTAGCATGACATAATCTGTATATCCTTTTCTTAATGTGTGAAATTATGTATTTTCTATCCCAGTGGTAGTATCCACATTAATGGGTGTCCTGATTTGTTAAAAGGAATAACCAGCACCCCCACCGCTGCCCTCCCCTCCCCTCTCTTCTTCTCCCCGTTCCCTCCGCTGCCCTCCCCTCCCCTCCCCTCTCCTCTCCTCTCCGTTCCCACCGCTGCCCTCCCCTCCCCTCTCCTCCCCGTTCCCACCGCTGCCCTCTCCTCTTCTCCCCGTTCCCTCCGCTGCCCTCCCCTCCCCTCCCGTCCCGTTCCCTCCCCGTCCCCGCCCCCGTTCCCTCCCCTCCCCGTCCCCGTCTCCTCTCCTCTCCGTCCCCGTCCCCTCTCCTCTCTGTCCCCTCTCCTCCCCTCCCCACCCCTCTCCTCTCCGTCTCCTCTCCTGCCCTCCCAACCCCTCTCCTCCCCGTCTTCTCTCCTCTCCACCCCGTTCCCTCTGCTGCCCTCCCTTCTCCTCCCCATCCCCGTTCCCCCCTCCTCCCCATCCCCTCCGCTCTCCTCCCCTCTCCTCCCCATCCCTGAACCCTACCTGTATGGTGGGAGAGGAGCGGTGCTTGCGGGTGGTGGTGGTGGACATGGTGGTGGTGGTCTCGATAAAGGTGGTGGACATCTCCGGGGGCTGGGCGGTGGTGCGGGCCGACCCAGCCACAGAGGGCGTGTCACCAACCAGTCGGACGCTGCCGTTGATTTTGATGTTTGGGTTGCCCTCGGCAGCCATGTTGAGGACCTTCAGGCCATTGTAGTAGAGGCCGGACAGCTGTCCCTGGAAGGGCCGACTGCGGTCACTGCCACCGATGGTCACCATGGCCTGGGTGTTGAATATGGTTAGCTGCCGGCCTAGAGGAGGGAACCAGACAAAGGTCATTCACGTCAAGGAATAACAACGGACAGAGCAGCAAAATAAGGTTCTTGTTTTTTTTATTCAGTGTCCAAACTGCTTTTGAGATGGGAGGAGATGTTGGTTGAATCAAAGAAATGTTGATCAGAAAATAAATAGAACATTTGTGACTTTGCAGTGTGTGTGTGTGTGTGTGTGTGTGTGTGTGTGTGTGTGTGTGTGTGTGTGTGTGTGTGTGAGAGTGGGTGTGTTTGTGTGTGTGTGTGTGTGTGTGTGTGTGTGTGTGTACGTGTGTGTGCAGTAAGTATACATCTCTATGTGGACTTATAAGTCCTTGACAATCAAAAGGTCACTATGAGGTGGGTCATAAAAATAGTGGATGTTAAAGGGACTTTAGGAGATACTTTAACTTTATTTAGGAGATACTTTAAATTATTATCTTATTTTCGAAGGATTCAGAGTACAGTGGGGGAAAAAAAGTATCTCCTTTTCTATGGGGTTGAGATCTGGAGACTGGCTAGGCCACTCCAGGACCTTGAAATGCTTCTTACGAAGCCACTCCTTCGTTGCCCGGGCGGTGTGTTTGGGATCATTGTCATGCTGAAAGACCCAGCCACGTTTCATCTTCAATGCCCTTGCTGATGGAAGGAGGTTTTCACTCAAAATCTCACGATACATGGCCCCATTCATTCTTTCTTTTACACGGATCAGTCGTCCTGGTCCCTTTGCAGAAAAACAGCCCCAAAGCATGATGTTTCCACCCCCATACTTCACAGTAGGTATGGTGTTCTTTGGAGGCAACTCAGCATTCTTTGTCCTTCAAACACGACGAGTTGAGTTTTTACCAAAAAGTTATATTTTGGTTTCATCTGACCATATGACATTCTCCCAATCCTCTTCTGGATCATCCAAATGCACTCTAGCAAACTTCAGACGGGCCTGGACATGTACTGGCTCAAGCAGGGGGACACGTCTTGCACTGCAGGATTTGAGTCCCTGGCGGCGTAGTGCGTTACTAATGGTAGGCTTTGTTTCTTTTGTCCCAGTTCTGGGATTTTTGCTCACCGTTCTTGTGATCATTTTGACCCCACGGGGTGAGATCTTGCGTGGAGCCCCAGATCGAGGGAGATTATCAGTGGTCTTGTATGTCTTCCATTTCCTAATAATTGCTCCCACAGTTGATTTCTTCAAACCAAGCTGCTTACCTATTGCAGATTCAGTCTTCCCAGCCTGGTGCAGGTCTACCATTTTGTTTCTGGTGTCCTTTGACAGCTCTTTGGTCTTGGCCATAGTGGAGTTTAGAGTGTGACTGTTTGAGGTTGTGGACAGGTGTCTTTTATACTGATAACAAGTTCAAACAGGTGCCATTAATACAGGTAACGAGTGGAGGACAGAGGAGCCTCTTAAAGAAGAAGTTACAGGTCTGTAAGAGCCAGAAATCTTGCTTGTTTGTAGGTGACCAAATACTTATTTTCCACCATAATTTGCAAATAAATTCATAACAAAATCCTACAATGTGATTTTCTGGATTTTTTCCCCTCAATTTTGTCTGTCATAGTTGACGTGTACCTATGATGAAAATTACAGGCCTCTCTCATCTTTTTAAGTGGGAGAACTTGCACAATTGGTGGCTGACTAAATACTTTTTTCCTCCACTGTATATGAAATCATGTATTAATATGTAATATGACCATAAGATAGTGTGAAAATATTTCTTCATTAGCAGTCCTTTTACCTGAGTAGAGTGATTATGAATTATGAATTATCATGGGATTTACGTTTTTAAAAAGTGCATTCAAGTTTAACCAAAGATGTTAGGTCATGTAAACATCATCTTTTGAAGTGGGAAAATAAATTCAAAACATCAGCAACATTTCAGCAGGAAAATACAAAAAGAAAAAGTTAAATGTTGATTTCAATAGAAGATAATTTAAAAGTTGTGTTAACGTTACCTTTCTCCTGTAGCCAATCCACTACTGGCCGGGTGTATTTCAACGGGAATTTCTTAGTGGCAATTTCAAGGCGTTCATTATCGGTCGTCGCTGTTTAAAGTAAAAAACAACAACATTTAAAACATTTATGAAACAGTTTATATTTGGCATCAACATAGTATTTTATTTTTCATGCAGGTATTTTAAAAAAAAGGGTTTAATTGCAGGTAAGAATTGATGTCTTGTTTATGAGATACCTGAAGGGTTATCAGTAAAGTGATAACAAACACTGAAGTAATTTGCTGCTCTGCTGGTTTTCATGAGACCTTGCTCATAGCGGACAGAAGCACCTCTATATTTGTGTGTTCAATTAATTTAAACTTTGACAAACACATTTAGAACAGAGGCAGCATAAAAACCAGCATTCTTTTTTTCTCATGGGATGCAGATGTATTTAAGTATCTTGAAACTCACAGAACAGTTCCACTGCACAATGCACCATGCAACCATTCCATCCTATTAGCATCCAGTCCATGCAACCATTCCATCCTATTAGCATCCAGTCCACGCAACCATTCCATCCTATTAGCATCCAGTCCATGCAACCATTCCATCCTATTAGCATCCAGTCCATGCAACCATTCCATCCTATTAGCATCCAGTCCATGCAACCATTCCATCCTATTAGCATCCAGTCCATGCATCCATTCCATCCTATTAGCATCCAGTCCATGCAACCATTCCATCCTATTAGCATCCAGTCCATGCAACCATTCCATCCTATTAGCATCCAGTCCATGCAACCATTCCATACTATTAGCATCCAGTCCATGCAACCATTCCATCCTATTAGCATCCAGTCCATGCAACCATTCCATCCTATTAGCATCCAGTCCATAGGCATTAAGGTGGACTTAAGGAACAGTTCGTTTTTTAAGCATTGTTCAGATCCAACAGTAAGAACAAGACGGAGGAATATTGCTGTGATAATAGCAATTTTCTCTGGACAGCATTAGCTTTTCTTCCCCAGAAACCAGTTCACCTCAGTAGTTTAACAATTAAGGTTTAGTGTGTGTGTGTGTGTGTGCGTTTACGCACCATACTGGGGAAATGAATATGATTCTGGATGTTATAGGTTGGGGTACGCTGTTTCTACACCAGAGTCAAGTGTTGATGGGAGACAAGGTACCCCAAGGGGAGACAAGCTGCCATGGGGTGGGAACCAAGGTAGGAACCAAACAGTGAGAACCCCTGCCCAGTATCTTCCTATCTTTTCCATCCCCCAATTGAGAACAACACTGTTTCAAACTTCTGCAAGGATAGAGACAGCAGGTAGCTGTGTGTGTATGTGTGTGTTGTGTGTCATGTTGGTGTGTGTGTTGTGTGTCGTGTGGGTGGGTGGGTGTGTGGGTGTGTATGTGTGTGTGGGTGTGTGTTTGTCATGCTCTTTACCCTGCCTGCTGTAATGGGAGCCTCATTCTGGAAGATTTACCCTCCGCATCTCCAGGAGACAATGGCAGCCCGGGTCATTTATCTGGCAATCCGCACCGCTCTCATTTAATCGCAGGATTAGATGCCCGGCTCATACTGGAAGGCTTATCTCTCTCTCGCCCTCATTCCCTCCTTCCAACCATCCCTCCGTTTCCCGCGGCCTCCCAGTAGAGATTTATAGGGGCGTGAGATTCGGTTTTTGATAGCAGTAATTGTGTTTGGCTTGTAGGGTACCAGTATTTATCCCACACCTAGAGACAACCCCATCACATAGAGACAACCCCATCACTTTAAATCCTGTGCAGATTCAGGTGGCCCAAGGTATTTCTTATCCAACCACAGCCCCTCCCCTGTCTTTCTCTGTCTCTCTCTCCATCTCTCTCCATCTCTCTCCATCTCTTTCTATTTCCCTGTCCCTTTCTCCTCACTCTCTCTCTCTATGTGTGTCTGAAAGTGACAGAGGAGCGTCCATGTTGTGAACCGTTCTGTAGTGTGGCAGGCAGCACTAAAGGTCTCTACATGGACCTCCGTATAGCTGTCCTCCTACCCATGGACACGGAAGACATCTCGGATCCCAAGAACAGAACAGACTTTCCCGGGCACAGAGATCCACCAGATCTCGAGGGGAAAAATAAACCTGGGACGGTGCGACTATCACAGAATGGCTCAGACGAAGCGCAGCCTCATTCATATGAAACGGGAGGGGCTGTGCAAATTAAAGCAATCATCCTCGAACACGCCGTGTGGCTTCTGAACGTAGCTTTTGATAAGCTAGGAGGAGGTGATGCTTTTTCAAGGCAATTTGCTGCAGAGTAGTTCTTCTCTTTCTCTTTTCTGTCTTCACCACAACAAGCCTGACTCTGGCAGTAGATCCCTATCTCTCTAGCTATACCTCATGGATAAGAAAACACTCAGAGGCAATGAACCACTGTTTGGAGTGGTTCCACTGGTTTAGTACCACCTGAACAGAATGAGCGGTTCTGAGTGAATACTGAAAAACCCTAAAGGGAGGGAAGGAACATTGTAAAGGTTTCCTATGAGAGTTAATCATTGGGACAGGAGTTTTGCCTGACTACAGGACCTGGCCAGGAGCAACTCTGACACTGACTACATGACAGTCTTCTTCCGTAATATAGTCTTCAAAAGCCTTACTTGTCTCTGAACCCTAAAACGCATAAACAGACGTTCCTTCTCTGTACTCTCTACTCTCACAAATGGCCTCTTATAGCCTTGACATGGTAAAGTGTCATAATTAAGTGAACAAAATCATTTTCTCTAGAAACGAATAAACAGCCGTTAGCGCTGTTCACCAGGGGAGAACCACTGCCCCCTCTCATTGGCTCTGTACACCAGGGGAGATCAACTTCCCCTTCTCATTGGCTCTGTACACCAGGGGAGATCAACTTCCCCTTCTCATTAAAGCCATGACGGTCAAGGATGACCGGAGTACAGCAGGATGTGGTTTTCAGAAAGCAGGATCCCCCATTATAGTGAACTGGAAAATGGCAATGTGTGGGCAAAATTCGTGTAAATATTGTTTTTGTTCAAAGACAATCATGGTACCAATACCTGCTTCTAATACACCAAATATACAGTTGAAGTCGGAAGTTTACATACACTTAGGTTGGAGTCATTAAAACTTGTTTTTCAACCACTCCACAAATTTCTTGTTAACAAACTATAGTTTTGGCAAGTTGTTTAGGACATCTACTTTGTGCATGACACAAGTAATTTTTCCAACAATTGTTTACAGACAGATTATTTCACTTATAATTCACTGTATCACAATTCCAGTGGGTCAGAAGTTTACATACACTAAGTTGACTGTGCCTTTAAACAGCTTGGAAAATTCCAGAAAATTATGTCATGGCTTTAGAAGCTTCTGATAGGCTAATTGACAGTATTTGAGTCAATTGGAAGGGAATCTGTGGATGTATTTCAAGGCCTACCTTCAAACTCAGTGCCTCTTTGCTTGACATCATGGGAAAATCAAAAGAAATCAGCCAAGACCTCAGAAAAAAATGTGTAGACCTCCACAAGTCTGGTTCATCCTTGGGAGCAATTTCCAAACGCCTGAAGTTACCACGTTCATCTGTACAAACAATAGTACGCAAATATAAACTCCATGGGACCACCAGCTATCATACCACTCAGGAAGGAGACGCATTCTGTCTCCTAGAGATGAACGTAATTTGGTGCGAAAAGTGCAAATCAATCCCAGAACTACAGCAAAGGACCTTGGGAAGATGCTGGAGGAAACAGGTACAAAAGTATCTATATCCACAGTAAAACAAGTCCTATATCGACATAACCTGAAAGGCCACTCAGCAAGGAAGAAGCCACTGCTCCAAAACAGCCATAAAAATGCCAGACTACGGTTTGCAACTGCACTTTTTGGAGAAATGTCCTATGGTCTGATGAAACAAAAATAGAACTGTTTGGCCATAATGACCATCGTTATGTTTGGAGGAAAAAGGGGGTGGCTTGCAAGCCGAAGAACACCATCCCAACCGTGAAGCACGGGGGTGGCAGCATCATGCTGTGGGGGTGCTTTGCTGCAGGAGGTACTGGTGCACTTCACAAAATAGATGGCATCATGAGGAGGGAAAATTATGTGGATATATTGAAGCAACATCTCAAGACATCAGTCAGGAAGTTAAAGCTTGGTCGCAAATGGGTCTTCCAAATGGACAATGACCCCAAGCATACTTCCAAAGTTGTGGCAAAATGGCTTAAGGACAACAAAGTCAAGGTATTGGAGTGGCCATCACAAGGCCCTGACCAAAATCATATAGAACATTTGTGGGCAGAACTGAAAAATCGTGTGCGAGCAAGGAGGCCTACAAACCTGACTCAGTTACACCAGCTCTATCAGGAGGAATGGGCCAAAATTCACCCAACTTATTGTGGGAAGCTTGTGGA
This sequence comes from Coregonus clupeaformis, assembly GCF_020615455.1. Classification (NCBI taxonomy): domain Eukaryota; kingdom Metazoa; phylum Chordata; class Actinopteri; order Salmoniformes; family Salmonidae; genus Coregonus; species Coregonus clupeaformis. The sequence continues at coordinate 3,591,638 of NC_059220.1, forward strand.
AGGCTACCCGAAACGTTTGACCCAAGTTAAACAATTTAAAGGCAATGTTACCAAATACTAATTGAATGTATGTAAACTTCTGACCGACTGGGAATGTGATGAAAGAAATAAAAGCTGAAATAAATCATTCTCTCTACTATTATTCTGACATTTCACATTCTTAAAATAAAGTGGTGATCCTAACTGACCTAAAACAGGGAATTTTAACTAGGAATTAATGTCAGGAATTGTGAAAAAATGAGTTTAAATGTATTTGTCTAAGGTGTATGTAAACTTCCGACTTCAACTGTATGTCTTATAGAAATATACTACACAGAATATATACAAGTATACCCATGTATGTTTCTACTGAAGTATACTGTTGGCAAAATACACAGTCTTACTCAAAAAGATGCTAAAATGTCAACTCCAAACCGGGAGTAATGCTTTCCATGGATTTCCTGCAATAAGACATTATTCATAAACACCTCTAAAGTCTGTGAGTGTTGTCATGGGAATTGACTTAGTTTTGTCTATGGCTGTCTGTAATTGGCTTTCTTTTATTTTCTGTGGTCAACTCTGGTTTTTCTCTCTGTGTTTTCCAGAGCTTTGCCCATGTTTGAAGGTGTCCTCATTGTCCCTGTCTGAAGGTGTCCTCATTGTCCCTGTCTGAAGGTGTCCTCATTGTCCCTGTCTGAAGGTGTCCTCATTGTCCCTGTCTGTCCTCCTTGTCCCTGTCTGAAGGTTTCCTCATTTTCCCTGTCTGAAGGTGTCCTCATTGTCCCTGTCTGAAGGTGTCCTCATTGTACCTGTCTGAAGGTGTCCTCATTGTCCCTGTCTGAAGGTGTCTTCATTGTCCCTGTCTGAAGGTGTCCTCATTGTCCCTGTCTGAAGGTGTCCTCTTTGTCCCTGTCTGAAGGTGTCTTCATTGTCCCTGTCTGAAGGTGTCCTCATTGTCCCTGTGTGAAAGTTTCCTCATTGTCCCTGTCTGCAGGTGGCCTTATTGTCCCTGTCTGAAGGTGTCCTCATTGTCCCTGTCTGAAAGTGTCCTCATTGTCCCTGTATGAAGGTGTCCTTATTGTCCCTGTCTGAAGGTGTCCTCATTGTCCCTGTCTGAAGGTGTCCTCATTGTCCCTCTCCTTCGCATAGAGTTGATCAGGCTGTTAATTGTGGCCTGTGGAATGTTGTCCCACTCCTCTTCAATGGATATTGGCGGGAACTGGAACACGCTATCGTACACGTCGATCCAGAGCATCCCAAACATGCTTAAAAGGTGACATGTCTGATGAGTAAGCAGGCAATGGAAGAACTGGATATTTTCAGCTTCCAGGAATTGTGTACATGTCCTTGCGACATGGGGTTGTGTATTATCATGCTAAAATCTGAGGTCTTGGCGGCGGATGAATGGCACGACAACGGGCCTCAGGATCTTGTCACGGTATTTCTGTGCATTCAAATTGCCATTGATAAAATTCAATTGTGTTCGTTGTCCGTAGCTTATGCCTGCCCATACCATAACCCAACTGCCTCCATGGGGCACTCTGTTCACAACGATGACATCAGCAAACCGCTGCCATCTGCCCGGTACAGTTGAAACCGGGATTCATCCGTGAGGAGCACACTTCTCCAGCATGCCAGTGGCAATCAAAGGTGTAATTTGCCCACTGAAGTCGGTTACGATGCTGAACTGCAGTCAGGTCAAGACCCAAGTGAGGACGAGGAGCACGCAGATGAGCTTGTGCAAACCCACAGGTTCATCAGCTGTCCGGGTGCCTGTCTCAGACGATCCCGCAGGTAAAGACGCCGAACGTGGAGGTCCTGGGCTGGCGTGGTTACACATGGTCTGCAGTTGTGAGGCCAGTTGGACATACTGCCAAATTCTCTAAAATGACATTGGAGGCGGCTTTATGGTAGAGAAATGAACATTCAATTATCTGGCAACTGCTCTGGAGGACTTTCCTGCACACTCCTTCAAAACTTGAGACATTTGTGGCATTGTGTTGTGTGATAAAACTGCACATTTTACAGTGGACTTTTATTGTCCACCAGAGAAGCTTCTTGATATGCCACACTTCTCTCTTTCCTGGCGTCAGCTGATTGGGTATCAGTGAGTCACCCTAACCTCCTCTCTCTGAGATATTTAAATTAGATGGCACCTGGATTTACAGGTAAGGTGTCCATAGCAATGTGTTGCTCATTCTCACGCCAGCTACCGTTGTTCTGACGAAGTGCAAAACCTTAGCCTTTTCACGTTGTTACACAAACACACAACTGTATCTGTGCTACTTCAGAGAGAGAGAGAGAGTAGAGAGAGAGAGAGAGAGAGAGAGAGAGAGAGAGAGAGAGAGAGAGAGAGAGTTGGACAGAGAGAGAGAGAGAGCGAGAGAGAGAGAGAGAGCGAGAGAGAGAGAGAGAGAGAGAGAGAGAGAGAGAGAGAGAGAGAGAGCGAGAGAGAGAGAGAGAGAGAGAGAGAGAGAGAGAGAGAGAGAGAGAGAGAGAGAGAGAGATCATTTTTCTAGGGACTGTAACAGATGGCCTATGAGAGTAAGAATGAGTGGACACACTACTTTCAGTTTGGTCTCAATCAGAATGTTGGCAGTGTTCCGGAATACTCCTGGAACAGCGCTCGTCATCTGAGAATGGCTCCCGGCCCAAACAGTAATGAAGGTCGTGAGCTCTAGTGTCCCTATTTATGCATGGATCAGCAGGTGTCAGTTAATCCCTTACCTTCCATATGAGACCACTGACATGGTGGAGAGATCAGAGTCTTTCAAAAGCCAGCCATAGATTACTTGTATGTTCACTATGCAGGAGTTTGTCAGGCTTAACATAATCCTATTCTATTGAGCCAACATCCATGTCGTTAACTATGACATCATTTAGAACAGCAAGTAATTAAGTGAGGATCCTTCTAGACATTGTAAACCACTAGTATTCATGGGGGGTACACTCACATCCAGTACCAATCTACTAGAAGCAGCTTGCTAACGAAACATTGGTGTGCAAAAGTTTTGTATTCAATTTTTACATTACACATTTTTCTATTGGCGCTTCGGACCATAACTTCATTCCCTATACTTTCTAAAGCCTGGAGCCTCTGGTGAAAGAAGTAGCAATGTGTGCCCTTCCTTCCCCTGGTAAACGGCTGAGAGGTCAGCCGTAATAGCTAGAAAATCACAGAGTTTGGGATAGAGCTGCCAAGGAGGGGTTAAGGATTAATACCACCTAGCATTAAGAAAATATAAAGCACAGATGTTTGGCGACGTTACCGCTGAACACCTTGGTCCATTTCCCCGATTTAATAAGCTTTATAGTCCCCAAGGCGGCACATTAAAACGTTTAACTTTACAGTCTGCTACTGTAGATGGCTGTAATGGCTGTTTATGTTAGAGAGGCATTACATATCTATATTAAAAACACCAGGGAAAACAAAGACGAAGCATCCTTTGGAAGTGTGGGGACAAACAGTGACAATAAGCACTAAACTTTACCGACGAGGTTTGATGCTTGAGGCTGAGGGTGACCTAAAATGGATACCGTACTCTGTCAGATTAGGTTTGTCACTCAGTTTTCACGGGACACATTTTTGGACAGCATAATCATAGTCTATTCATACTTTTCTGTTGGTAATTTTAAATAATGTATTACCATGTTAGAAACAATTTGCTGGGTCCCCGTTCCCTTAAACATCTGATGAGACCCAACCAGTTTCTTACCCAACTATCACCTCTTCCCATATCCTCGACCCTTTTCAACTGCAAATAAACCCAGAGAATCCAGGTCCTTGACGGTAGCAAACGCTTTACATTATTGTCATTTAGCAGACTCTTATCCAGAGTGTGACTTACGAAGTCTTTACTACCCTAAGCCATGTACAGTAGCAGCGTCAGCCCATCCAGTGTCAGCCCATCCAGTGTCAGCCCATCCAGTGTCAGCCCATCCAGTGTCAGCCCATCCAGTTTCAGCCCATCCAGTGTCAGCCCATCCAGTGTCAGCCCATCCAGTGTCAGCCCATCCAGTGTCAGCCCATCCAGTGTCAGCCCATCCAGTGTCAGCCCATCCAGTGTCAGCCCATCCAGTGTCAGCCCATCCAGTGTCAGCCCATCCAGTGTAAGCCCATCCAGTGTCAGCCCATCCAGTGTCAGCCCATCCAGTTTCAGCCCATCCAGTTTCAGCCCATCCAGTTTCAGCCCATCCAGTGTCAGCCCATCTAGTGTTATCCCATCCAGTTTCAGCCCATCCATATTTTATGGCTGTCTATTACCTGATGAAGAGGGCATCGAGGGACTGAGAAATCAGCGAGCCCATCAACAACACAAAGGTCTGGCCATTCATTTTATGGGCCTACTTTGGCTCATTGTCACAATAAAATTGTTAAATTACGAGCCTAGTTGGTTAAGCCACAGAAAAAGACAGCAATCTTCCCACTAGCCATGATTAGCTGAGATAATGAGTAGGCTGGACATGCCGAGAGAGGAGTTCAGATTGGTCTGCCATATAGAAGGCTTCTGTCTATTTGAGCTGGTCAGTATGTGTAGGTAATCCTGTCTAACGCTGCTTTAAAAAAAAAAAAATATTGTGTAGTGGAGCTGCATAAGTGTTGCTTTCCACTTACTAGAGGATCGAGTGGAAATCAGTGGAATTAAGGTATGATAGCTAAAGAGATGGAGAAAACACCTCTCTCCGGATTACATCCGTGACAGGGAGACGCGTCCATAATGCATGATGTATAAGGGTAAGATAATCTAGCTAGCTACATTTAGAGATATTACAAGTTTCAAATGTTGAGTTGGCACTATGGTTCATTGTTTAACTAGCTAACGTTAGCTAGCTGGCTCACTAGCTAACTAATGTTATGTGACGTGTATGATCTTACACATTGTTTACCTAGCTAGGTTAATTGTTTATCTAGCTAGCTAGCTACATGTCTTAACAAAAGACTCCACTATGCAAGTAACCATTTTGGGTGCGTTAGTAAATTCAGTTTGAGTGTGCCAGAGCACAGAATAACTGATGAATTTACTAACGCACAACACCCGTTGAATATGGCTTGTGTCAGTAAACTTCGGCAAAAAATAAAAAATGTATTTTTGCTAGCAGAGCTGTTTAGGCTGTTTTCTTGTTATCCAGAGGTAAACAATTAACCATAATCCCCATTTTGTGTCTGAAAGTAAATAGCAAGCTAGCCAATGTTAGCCAGCTTGATGTTGTTGACTGCCGTTGTGAGGTCAGAGCACTCCGATCAACCCTACTCATCGGCCAGAGTGTCAAGTGTGCGCTCTGAATGCTCCAAGAGCGAAACGAGATAGGTGGGGCTAAATCTTAAGAGGGTGTGAACGATGCTGAATGGATGTAGACAAAGAAGAGCTCTTCACTAGGTACCAAAACATTCAAAGGCATTTTCTCAAAAGTGAGATTACAAGTTTATCAATATTCAAAGCAGAATTACTTTCATATTGTTCCCGCTCAGCCCAGTCAAAACTGTTCGCTGCTCTGGCACCCCAATGGTGGAACAAGCTCCCTCACGACGCCAGGACAGCGGAGTCACTCACCACCTTCCGGAGACATTTGAAACCCCACCTCTTTAAGGAATACCTGGGATAGGATAAAGTAATCATTCTACCCACCACCCAAAAAAAAAAAAAAAAAAAAAAAAAGTGAAGTGGTTATCCCACTGGCTATAGGGTGAATGCACCAATTTGTAAGTCGCTCTGGATAAGAGCATCTGCTAAATGACGTAAATGTAAATGTAAATGTTAAATGTAGTGTATGATATACCATTTTGTAGCTCTGTGTCTCTGCTTTTATCCAATGTAAAAAACACAATTTCAAATTTTGCTACATAAGACTGAATCAAGGCGGTCGGTCACAAATGACAATGATATTACAGGAGGGGAGGGAGATTAATTAAGGTTGAATTACAGGCTTTACTAATCTGGAAATTATCTGCCAATTTGGGAGAGAGGTGATTGGATTAAAAGCCTAAATGGGCTACTTTTAAACCAAGCAGGGACAGAGTAGGCTATAGAGATATCAAGAAGTCCCTATTTAAAAATGAAACAGATCTTGTCAAGTGTTGATCACTGTATGTCATTGTGTGTGTGTGTGTGTGTGTGTGTGTGTGTGTGTGGTGTGTGTGTGTGTCTGTGTGTGTGGTGTCAGAGAGACAGATTGAGAAAGAGAAAGAGAAAGAGAGAGAAGAATGCAAAAACCTAAGAAATAAATTGAGAAACCAACTAACCAAAAACATAGAGACCCAAAAAACCTGAGCCTACTATGGTGAATCACTAAAACAATACAGAAAAATACTACAGGAAAAAAAGGAGCAGTGTGTCAGAAATCAGCTCAATGTAATTGAATAATCCATAGAATCTTCTGGGAAAATTGGAAAACACTAAACAAACAACAACACAAAGAGATATCTATCCAAAACGGAGATGTGTGGATAAACCACTTCTCCAATCTTTTTGGCTCTAAAAGAAAGAACAAACAGCAAAAATATATACATGATCAATTACAAATCTTATATTCAGCTATCAAATACTACCAGAATCTATTGGATTCTCCAATTACATTAAATGAACTACAGGACAAAATACAAACCCTCCAACCCAAAAAGGCCTGTGGTGTTGATGGTATCCTAAATGAAATGAAAAAATATACAGACCACAGATTCCAATTGGCTATACTTAAACTCTTTAACATCATCCTCAGCTCTGGCATCTTCCCCAATATTTGGAACCAAGGACTGATCCCAATAACTACCATGGGATATGCGTTTAAAATTGGCAAAAAACACACACATTTCTTTCCACAGGGCCGTGGGGTGAGACAGGGATGCAGCTTGTGCCCCACCCTCTTCAACATATATATCAATGAATTGGCGAGGGCACTAGAAAAGTCTAGGCCTCAGCCTACTAGAATCTAGTGTCAAATGTCTACTGTTTGCTGATGATCTGGTGGTTCTGTCCCCAACCAAGGAGGGCCTACAGCAGCACCTAGGTCTTCTGCACAGATTCTGTCAGACCTGGGCCCTGACAGTAAATCTCAGTAAGACAAAAATAATGGTGTTCCAAAAAAGGTCCAGTTGCCAGGACCACAAATACAAATTCCATCTAGACACCGTTGCCCTAGAGCACAGACAAAACTATACCTACCTCGGACTAAACATCAGCACCACAGGTAACTTCCACAAAGCTATGAACGGTCAGAGAGACAAGGCAAGAAGGGCCTTGTACGCCATCAAAAGGAACACAAAATTCGACATCCCAATTAGGATCTGGCTAAAAATACTTGAATCAGTTATAGAACCCATTGCCCTTTAAGGTTGTGAGGACTGGGGTCCACTCACCAGCCAATAATTCACAAAATGGGAAAAACACCAAATTGAGACTCTGCATGCAGAATTCTGCAAAAAAACATCCTCTGCGTACAACCTAAAACACCAAATAATGCATACAGAGCAGAATTAGGCCGATAACCGCTATTTACCAAAATCCAGAAAAGAGACGTTAAATTGTACAACCACCTAAAAGGAAGCAATTCCCAAACCTTCTATAACAAAGCCATCACCTACAGAGAGATGAACCTGGAGAAGAGTCCCCTAAGCAAGCTGGTCCTGGGGCTCTGTTCACAAACAGACCCCACAGAGCCCCAGGACAGAAACAACAACACAATTAGACCCAACCAAATTATGAGAAAACAAAAAGATAATTACTTGACTCATTGGCAAGAATTTACCAAAGAAACAGAGCAAACTGGAATGCTATTTGCCCCTAAACAGAGAGTACACAGTGGCAGAATACCTGACCACTGTGACTGACCCAAAATTAAGGAAAGCTTTGACTATGTACAGACTCAGTGAGCATAGCCTTGCTATTGAGAGAGGCCGCCGTAGGCAAAGACAGGCTATGTGCACACTGCCCACAAAATGTTTCCTATCTATTTCACATGCTTTGGCAATGTAAACATATGTTTCCCAACCCAATAAATCCCTTTGAATTGAATTGAATTGAGAAGTGAGAGAAGTGATTTCACTCCTGTTCCCACCAGAGAGTCCATGTCTGTGTTGAAGTAATCAGGCCACATGGAACACTGTCGACCAGTATGGAGTATTTAATGTGAGTGATACTGACAGGCCTCCGAGACGCTGAGGCCACGCTGCTCCACTCAGTGTGTTTCTGTGTGTGTGTGGCACAAGAGAGAGTTCGTAGAGCATGGCGCTTGCAATGCCAGGGTTGTGGGTTCGATTCCCACGGGGAACCAGTACAAAAAAAGTATGAAAATGTATGCACTCACTACTGTAAGTGGCTCTGGATAAGAACGTCTGTTAAATGACTAACATGTACAATGAGAGAGAGAAGAAGAAAGAGAGAAATGTATTTCTAGAAGGGACCCTATGAGTGACAGGTAAAAGGGAATACACAGCTCTTATGGGAGATGTTATGTCCTGTTACTGTTATTGTTCTGTTACTGTTCTGTTACTGTCCTGTTACTGTTCTGTTACTGTACTGTTCTGTTACTGTACTGTTACTGTCCTGTTACTGTTCTGTTACTGTACTGTTACTGTCCTGTTACTGTTACTGTTACTGTACTGTTCTGTTACTGTCCTGTTACTGTTACTGTACTGTTCTGTTACTGTTACTGTTCTGTTACTGTTCTGTTACTGTACTGTTACTGTTCTGTTACTGTTACTGTTACTGTTCTGTTACTGTTCTGTTACTGTTACTGTTACTGTTACTGTTACTGTACTGTTCTGTTCTGTTACTGTTCTGTTACTGTTCTGTTACTGTACTGTTACTGTCCTGTTACTGTTACTGTACTGTTCTGTTACTGTTCTGTTACTGTACTGTTACTGTTCTGTTACTGTTCTGTTACTGTACTGTTACTGTTCTGTTACTGTTCTGTTACTGTACTGTTACTGTTCTGTTACTGTTCTGTTACTGTACTGTTACTGTTCTGTTACTGTTACTGTTACTGTTACTGTTACTGTTACTGTTACTGTTCTGTTACTGTTCTGTTACTGTTACTGTTCTGTTACTGTTAATGTTACTGTTACTGTTCTGTTACTGTTACTGTTACTGTTCTGTTACTGTTCTGTTACTGTTCTGTTACTGTTACTGTTCTGTTACTGTCCTGTTACTGTTACTGTACTGTACTGTACTGTACTGTACTGTACTGTTCTGTTACTGTTACTGTTACTGTTCTGTTACTGTTCTGTTACTGTTCTGTTACTGTACTGTTACTGTCCTGTTACTGTACTGTTACTGTTTATATATATATGATATTATATTATCTATAAAACCAAGAACTCTGAAAGTTGACTAGACAATACCATATATATGATATTATATTATCGCAGCACACAGGTGAAACCATGCAGGTGTAGTGAGAGGGAGGTTCCATACCTCCTGGGAAGTGTTCGTTGATAGACCAGTTGTCCACCTGGAGTGTGGCGTTACCCCCGTTTCTGGTGAAACGTACCACATGGTACTTCCCGTCATTCACAGGTGTGCTATTCTCTCTCACGCTGATGTCCATTGTGCCAATGTTAAACGTCACACCAATCTTCCCTTGTTCCTAGAAGAAAAAACAAAATAATGAATTTAGTGCTTTTTTTACATTTTTGAACTATCTTGTTGCTAAAAACGAGGTAATTGAATGAATAAATGCTAGAAGTGTTACTTTATTGCTTAGAGTCTGTGGAAGCAAATGAAAACTAAGGAATTCAAGGTTTAATTCTCTAGCTCTCTTGTTTTTGTTTATTATTCAGTCCTTGAATAATCCATTATATTAACCTTAAAGGCCCTCTTCTGCTGGATAACACACACACACACACACACACACACACACACACACACACACACACACACACTGACAGACACACACACACACACACACACACACACACACACACACACACACACACACACACACACACACACACACACACACACACACACACACACACACACACACAGAGTATATACCTGCAAAAAATCTATGGTGTTGAATAAACCAGAGATATGCTAGATTAATGAGCAGTGAAGGCTCACAGAGTCACATGGCGGAAGAGAACAGACATCACCGGTCAGGTGACCAATTCCACCTCCTCACTGTAAACCAACCTGTGATCATCAACCAACCAGGGAGCAACCTGACTCTATCGTGGCTAACGGGTAGAACTAAATGTCACCATCTGGATATAGTACTACTAATTCTATGACACCACCTTTGCATTTACATTTTACAGACGCTCTTATCCAGAGCGACTTACATGAGCAATTAGGGTTAAGTGCCTTGCTCAAGGGCACATCGACAGATTTTTCACCTAGTCGGCTCGGGGATTAGAACCAGCGACCTTTCGGTTACTGGCACAACGGTCATAACCACTAAGCTACCTGATCCACACCACATTCAATGTGTCAACATCAGTCAATTAGCTGCGATTCTGGTGTTACTCATAATAACCTTCCAAAATGCTCCAAAAGACACGCTAAACGCTTTTCAGCAACAAATCAAATCAAATTGTATTTGTCACATGCTTGGTAAACAACAGGTGTAGACTAACAGTGAAACGCTTACTGACCTGGCCCTTCCCAACAACGCAGAGTTAAGATAAAAGAAAGAAAGAGAAATAATAGCAAATAGAAAAATAATAACAGGAGGAATAAATACACAATGAGTTTCGATAACTTGGCTATATACAGGGAGTACCAGTACAGAGTCGATGTGCAGGGGTCGAGGTAGATATGTACACACAGGTAGGGGTAAAGTGGACTAAGCAACAGGATAGATAAAAATCCCCTTCCTCTAGCCTCTCTTCTCTCAACCTCTTGTTACTTCCCTCATATTTCAAATCAAATCAAATCAAATGTTATTGGCCACATGCGCCGAATACAACAGGTGTAGACATTACAGTGAAATGCTTACTTACAAGCCCTTAACCAACAGTGCATTTATTTTTTACAAAAAAAGTAAAAATAAAACAACAACTAAAAAAGTGTTGAGAAAAAAAGAGCAGAAGTAAAATAAAATATCAGTAGGGAGGCTATATATACAGGGGGGTACCGGTGCAGAGTCAATGTGTAATAACAGTAGGGAGGCTAAATACAGGGGGTACCGGTGCAGAGTCAATGTGTAATAACAGTAGGGAGGCTATATACAGGGGGGTACCGGTGCAGAGTCAATGTGTAATAACAGTAGGGAGGCTATATATACAGGGGTTACCGGTGCAGAGTCAATGTGTAATAACAGTAGGGAGGCTATATACAGGGGGTACCGGTGCAGAGTCAATGTGTAATAACAGTAGGGAGGCTATATACAGGGGGTACCGGTGCAGAGTCAATGTGTAATAACAGTAGGGAGGCTATATACAGGGGGTACCGCTACAGAGTCAATGTGTAATAACAGTAGGGAGGCTATATACAGGGGGTACCGGTGCAGAGTCAATGTGTAATAACAGTAGGGAGGCTATATACAGGGGGTACCGCTGCAGAGTCAATGTGTAATATCAGTAGGGAGGCTATATACAGGGGGTACCGGTGCAGAGTCAATGTGTAATAACAGTAGGGAGGCTATATACAGGGGGTACCGGTACAGAGTCATTGTGTAATAACAGTAGGGAGGCTATATACAGGGGGTACCGGTACAGAGTCAATGTGTAATAACAGTAGGGAGGCTATATACAGGGGGTACCGGTGCAGAGTCAATGTGTAATAACAGTAGGGAGGCTATATACAGGGGGTACCGGTGCAGAGTCAATGTGTAATAACAGTAGGGAGGCTATATACAGGGGGTACCGGTACAGAGTCAATGTGTAATATCAGTAGGGAGGCTATATACAGGGGGTACCGGTACAGAGTCAATGTGTAATAACAGTAGCGAGGCTATATACAGGGGGTACCGGTGCATAGTCAATGTGTAATAACAGTAGGGAGGCTATATACAGGGGGTACCGGTACAGAGTCAATGTGTAATAACAGTAGGAAGGCTATATACAGGGGGTACCGGTGCAGAGTCAATGTGTAATAACAGTAGGGAGGCTATATACAGGGGGTACCGGTGCAGAGTCAATGTGTAATAACAGTAGGGAGGCTATATACAGGGGGTACCGGTACAGAGTCAATGTGTAATATCAGTAGGGAGGCTATATACAGGGGGTACCGGTACAGAGTCAATGTGTAATAACAGTAGCGAGGCTATATACAGGGGGTACCGGTGCATAGTCAATGTGTAATAACAGTAGGGAGGCTATATACAGGGGGTACCGGTGCAGAGTCAATGTGTAATAACAGTAGGGAGGCTATATACAGGGGGTACCGGTACAGAGTCAATGTGTAATATCAGTAGGGAGGCTATATACAGGGGGTACCGGTGCAGAGTCAATGTGCGGGGGCACCGGCTAGTCGAGGTAGTTGAAGTAATATGTACATGTGGGTAGAGTTGGCCTGGGTGCAATCTAGTTAACCAAAGCTGGAATCACCTCCTCATCCGTATACAGATCAGAGTCTAAGGACAGATGATGAACAGTATCGAGGGAGATGTGTTATCATCACCTTGTTGTGCATTCATCACCACTGGCCTGGGTGCAATCTAGGCCAGGGCTCTCAAGTTCGGACAGGAAGTAGAAGATACTGTACAGAGTTACGTACAGTCATTTGGTCAGTAATAACAGGGGGATTGAGATTGATTAAGGATTAATTCTATATAATAACTTCCTTGAAATAATGCTAATTTGCTAACTTTTTTGGCTATCTTTTTTAAGTTACAGGTTTTGTAGGTGGTCTGAATTTTGCAGAAATGTTAAATGCAAATGTAACTTGGAACAGGATGTATTTCTGTGTAACTTCCTGTTCATTTATTTAAACTGAGGGGAACATTTTGAGTTCTTAGATAACTCACATGATGAAAACGGGTGGAAACACAGAAAAAGCATTTTGTCATATCTTCTTTATGAAAGTGGAATCAAAAGTGAATCAGTGTATTTAGACTTTTTGATCGTGGGCTTTCCTCTCGCTTCTTTTAACATTTTCGTAACGTCAAGGACCATGGTTTAAATACCACCCACATGTTTTACACCCGCAGCAAATGTTACCGTTTTGCACACAGCTTTCATTTAGTTTAAATCCTTCCCTCCTCTCTCATAGTACTAAATGCTAAAGTGATTCTCATTCAATAAAACAATCAGAGATGGGTTTAATCTATAAAGTCATGGGAGCTTCACATTTCCAAATAGTTTATTCATGAAATCTGTCGAAAATGTGTTGTTGTGATGATATTGATGATATGTAGTATTTTGTACAGCCAGCAGTAAGCTTATTAAAATGCCTCTCTATTGAATTGTTCACTATGAATGTCCTTAACAAATTTAAAATAAACAACATAATTAGCCATGAAATATTGTCAGGCTTCAAGGAGCATGGGGGGGCTCCTTTAAACAGTGAATGAAACCAAAGGCAACACTCCATCACCATGGCCCCTTTGAGATATTCTCCTAATGGAGCTGCCATTTCACGCACCTCACTCTACGGCAAGATAAAGACAGGCGTAAAATAGTGATCCATCCATTGGAGCGTGGCAGTGTGCTGAAGCGCTGAACACACAGGGATGGCAGGGTGATTCCATGGTATCGCCTGCACAAATTGATAAGTGGTTAAGAAATGAACAGGGCTCCCTGCGAGAGAATGGCGTGTTAACTGCTGATAACGTAATGGAGGCTTGTCTGTAGAGATGGGAGCCGAGAGTGAGAATGAAGCGGCGATGACAAGTTGTTTCATCAATGAAAGGCTGGGGTAAGCTAGAAGTCGATGTATCTGAGTGACTGATGGAACAATAAAAACAGCCAGTTCATTCTTCAATAGCAGCAAAAAACAATTTTCCGGCCACTTTACAATAATTAAGTTGATTATACCGTAGTGTGATTATGAAAACACACTTTTCACAGTAATTAACGGTGAGTCAACGTCTTGCGTTGGGTATCAGGAAATATAATTTAATAATTTCGTAATGGCAGTTACTCTGACCCAAGGCCATCATGTTATTGCTCTTTTCAACACACACGAGACAAAGCGGTGTCTCAGCTGGCGTATTATACAGGACATGGCATTGCTAACTGCCATAACAGGTAATAACATGGCATTTCTAACTGCCATAACAGGTAATAACATGGCATTTCTAACTGCCATAACAGGTAATAACATGGCATTTCTAACTGCCATAACAGGTAATAACATGGCATTGCTAACTGCCATAACAGGTAATAACATGGCATTGCTAACTGCCATAACATGTAATAACATGGCATTGCTAACTGCCATAACAGGTAATAACATGGCATTTCTAACTGCCATAACAGGTAATAACATGGCATTGCTAACTGCCATAACAGGTAATAACATGGCATTGCTAACTGCCATAACAGGTAATAACATGGCATTGCTAACTGCCATAACAGGTAATAACATGGCATTGCTAACTGCCATAACAGGTAATAACATGGCATTGCTAACTGCCATAACAGGTAATAACAGTTTAGTGTAAAACAGACCTATTGTTGACGTCTTAGCTAGAAACCTTTGCGTAAGGAATTGTCTCTAATGGCTCGATATAGTATTTGCTTTTAAAGCCAAAATTGACAAGAAATTAGAACAATTATCAACAAATGTGAAAGCCAAAAGGTCTAAAACCCCCAAAGGCAATTTAACTAATGCTAGATAATTGAGGCATGTAAGGTTGGTCGTTTAGTGTTCAGACAGAGATATTTCCAGGGTCAAGCTCTAACCCAGTGGTGACAGAATCATTTTATCAAAGAGGAGCCATATTATTAACAGAATCAGAAGGGCCAAAAAGAGCATTTAACTCACCTCAACAGTATGTACCTATTCAGGTGTTCATGCATTATGCATGTTGAGAGCACGAGTGGGTGCCACAATTACAGGCTGCATGTCACAGCCATGAAAAAGGGGTTTAAACGTAACATACTGCTGTCACAAGCTGGGCTAGAACTCCGGTCTCAGATGTGGGGAGCTGGGGGTTCTACCCCTTAGCCACAGAGGAGGTATAGTTGGACCCAAATGAAACACCCAAGGCAATACTCCAGGTAAGTAGATTTAATGTAACAAAAAGGTTCTTTGCACTTCAAAAATAGTCCAACAAAAGTTCTTCTCAGAAAGAGGTATATTAACAGAGGTAGAGTAACAAAACAGGAGGCAAAACAAAATAACTCCACGAGGGGAGAAAAACAAACTAAAGATAACTTAGAAAAGCTTACTTGGACAAAGCAGGAGACACATAGCCAGGACTCAAAAACCAAGTGAGGAACAGGGGAAAAAACACAGCTAAAATACTCTAGGGGAAACAAGGCACAGGTGACCTGGATCAAGCTAATAAGGACACACGAGGAAGAACTAAGGCAGAGGGGAACACAGATGACCTCTAGAGGCCCGGAGACAAACAGGAGGCAGGAAGCTGACAACTGCAGGTAGAGTTTTGGGCCAGTAACCGAAAGGTCACTGGTTCGAACCCCCGAGCCGACTAGTTAAGCAAGGCACTTAACCCTAATTGCTCATGTAAGTTGCTCTGGATAAGAGTGTCTGCTAAATGTAAATGCATGTATAATATGTATTTCACATGCAAAAAACCTCTATAACACATGTATAATGTTACCAAGAGTCCTGCTGTGTCTCAAAGTCAACTGTCTGTTGTGCCTGTTCTATGATCATGTGTTTGAATAGGGCCTGTTCTATGATCATGTGTTTGAATAGGGCCTGTTCTATGATCATGTATTTGAATAGGGCCTGTTCTATGATCATGTGTTTGAATAGGGCCTGTTCTATGATCATGCATTTGTTTGAATAGGGCCTGTTCTATGATCATGTGTTTGTTTGAATAGGGCCTGTTCTATGATCATGTGTTTGAATAGGGCCTGTTCTATGATCATGTATTTGTTTGAATAGGGCCTGTTCTATGATCATGCATTTGTTTGAATAGGGCCTGTTCTATGATCATGTATTTGTTTGAATAGGGCCTGTTCTATGATCATGTATTTGTTTGAATACGGCCTGTTCTATGATCATCTGTTTCTTTGAATAGGGCAGAATGTGGCTCATTTAATCTGCATGTTTTTGTTTTCTTCAGAGCATCTGTGAGGCTCAACTTGACACTGATACAATATGGTCTTTGTTAAGAGGAAATCATAACTGTTGTTATTAACGTCAAGGTCAAGACATTGTGACTGTACGAAGTGGCTCTGTGTCTGTGTCCGTGTGTGTGTGTGTGTGTGTGTGTGTGTGTATCCTTGTGTGTGTGCGAGTGTGTGTGTGTCCATTTGTGTGTGTGTGTCCATTTGGCAGGTTTGCATTTATTGTCATGAATCTTGCCCTGGAGGCAGCTCTGCAGAGTGGTCAATCGCTGGCACAGCCACAAAGTCATAAAATCTGATTTTAAACCTAACGCTAACCTTAACTCTGACCTTAACCACACTTCTAACTCTAATGACTAACCTTAAATGAAGACTAAAAAGCATAACTTTTTACCATATAGACAATTTTGACTTCGCAGCTGGCCCATCTAGCAGAAATCACTCAGTTCTGCCTCCAGGTTAAGATTCATGACAATAAACATCAACCTGCGTCCATTTGTGTGTGTGTGAGTGTGTGAGTATGTGTGTGTGTGTGTGTGTGTGTGTGTGTTATTACAAGCAAGTATGTGTGACTTTCCGGGTCGGAAGAGAAGCAGCGCTGCTATCGGATCAGCTTCCTAGACAGATATTATCACCTATGACTGCAAATATTGAGACGGCTTATTCTAATGCTGACTCGGCAATAATGCACTACATTAAGATTTGGCACATCATGAAATATATTGATGCAGAAATTAGGCTACAGACAGTAGTCTACAATTAGCAAAATGCACTTAGCTTTTCTAGGAGTGATCTGAGACAGTCGGTAAAAAGCGTTTTCAAATGCTACTTTAGTGATGATGTTTTTGGGAAACAGCTCAGAGATTTAACGACGCTCCTACGAAGGTTTACACAATGAATTTACCCTTAAGATGCTTTTGGGAAACCGGCCCTGGTCTCAGGTTACATCATCCAATTTGTTTGCTATTGTACGACCAGGTAAGACGTATGATACTATACGTTCTCTAATTTGTATGATATCGTATGACCACTATTCCATTAATAATGTAACCTAACTTAACGTAACATATAATACTAAATCGAGTACCACAGATTTACGTACAGAATATTACGAAATGCCCTGAGACCTGGTTGGGAGAGAAAACAAAATGGATGGGTCTGAACATTAACTGGAATCTGAGAAAAGGTTACTAGTCAGGAGAAGGTCAGCTAAATGGATCATTAGAATAAGATAGAATAAGGGAATGAGAAAGAGAGAGAGAAGGAGAAAGAGAGAGAAAGAGAGAGGACTAGAGGGAGAGATTAACTACAGACTCCTACTCACTGAATGAATACTTAAAGACAACTTCACACCTTCCAAATCAGCTGACTCAACACTGCATCACCACAAAACAACTTCCAAGCACATGACTTTGACAATCAGCAGTAACCTTCTCAACACTCTTAAAGTGAGGGGCAATCAACCAGCCGTAACTCCCTCAACACTCTCACAGAGAGGGTCAATAAACCAGCCGTAACTCCCTCAACACTCTCACAGAGAGGGTCAATAAACCAGCCGTAACTCCCTCAACACTCTCACAGAGAGGGTCAATAAACCAGCCGTAACTCCCTCAACACTCTCACAGAGAGGGTCAATAAACCAGCAGTAACTCCCTCAACACTCTTTCAGAGAGGGGGAAAAAACCAGACGTAACTCCTTCAACACTCTCACAGAGAGGGGCAATAAACCTGACGTAACTCCCTCAACACTCCCACAGAGAGGGTCAATAAACCAGCAGTAACTCCCTCAACACTCTTTCAGAGAGGGGGAAAAAACCAGACGTAACTCCTTCAACACTCTCACAGAGAGGGGCAATAAACCTGACGTAACTCCCTCAACACTCCCACAGAGAGGGTCAATAAACCAGCCGTAACTCCCTCAACACTCTCACAGAGAGGGTCAATAAACCAGCCGTAACTCCCTCAACACTCTCACAGAGAGGGTCAATAAACCAGCAGTAACTCCCTCAACACTCTTTCAGAGAGGGGGAAAAAACCAGACGTAACTCCTTCAACACTCTCACAGAGAGGGGCAATAAACCTGACATAACTCCCTCAACACTCCCACAGAGAGGGTCAATAAACCAGCCGTAACTCCCTCAACACTCTCACAGAGAGGGTCAATAAACCAGCCGTAACTCCCTCAACACTCTCACAGAGAGGGTCAATAAACCAGCCGTAACTCCCTCAAGACTATCACAGAGAGGGTCAATAAACCACCCGTAACTCCCTCAACACTTTCACAGAGAGTGTCATTAACCAGCCGTAACTCCCTCAACACTCCCACAGAGAGGGTCAATAAACCAGCCGTAACTCCCTCAACACTCTCACAGAGAGGGTCAATAAACCAGCCGTAACTCCCTCAACACTCTCACAGAGAGGGTCAATAAACCAGCCGTAACTCCCTCAACACTCTCACAGAGAGGGTCAATAAACCAGCCGTAACTCCCTCAACACTCTCACAGAGAGGGTCAATAAACCAGCCGTAACTCCCTCAACACTCTCACAGAGAGGGTCAATAAACCAGCGGTAACGCCCTCAACACTCTCACAGAGAGGGTCAATAAACCAGCCGTAACTCCCTCAACACTCTCACAGAGAGGGTCAATAAACCAGCCGTAACTCCCTCAACACTCTCACAGAGAGGGTCAATAAACCAGCCGTAACTCCCTCAACACTCCCACAGAGAGGGTCAATAAACCAGCCGTAACTCCCTCAACACTCTTTCAGAGAGGGGGAATAAACCATATGTTATCATCTACTAACCGTCTCCAAGCTGCCATCACTGGGAGATGAAGAACACACACTCAGGAGCTCCCGTGGCTGAGGCTTATGGAGATATCAAAGGCACTGATGAGGCCAAACCAGCCTTTTAATTCACTGTCTGCTGTTACTGCTGTCGCTGTGCTTGCCAAGCCAGGCAACGCACTACAAACACAGACAGATGCCAGGCCATTTTTATCTGCTGAGAACTTGCTGGATTGACAGTCCTCGAGAGGAAAGGAATGGAGGGAGAGAGAAGGAGAGATAGGAGGGAGATAGAGCTAGAGAGAGAGAGAGAGAGAGAGAGAGAGAGAGAGAGAGAGAGAGAGAGAGAGAGAGAGAGAGAGAGAGAGAGAGAGAGAGAGAGAGAGAGAGAGAGAGAGAGAGAGAGAGAGAGAGAGAGAGAGAGAGAGAGAGAGAGAGAGAGAGAGAGAGAGAGAGTGAGAGAGAGAGAGAGAGAGAGAGAGAGAGAGAGAGAGAGAGAGAGAGAGAGAGAGAGAGAGAGAGAGAGAGAGAGAGAGAGAGAAGGGATGAAGAGAAAGGTGAGAGGAGAGAGAGAGAGAGAGAGAGAGAGAGAGAGAGAGAGAGAGAGAGAGAGAGCGGAGAGAGAGAGAGAGAGAGAGAGAGAGAGAGAGAGAGAGAGAGAGAGAGAGAAGGGATGAAGAGAGAGGTGAGAGTGAGAGAGAGAGAGAGAGAGAGAGAGAGAGAAGGGATGAAGAGAGAGAGAGAGAGAGAGAGAGAGAGAAGGGATGAAGAGAGAGGTGAGAGTGAGAGATCTGGAGGGAGAGGTGGAAGAGGTGGGAGAGTATTTCAAATGACTTTGTATTGAATCTGAAATGCTGACCGTAAAGCATGGTTTACACAGGGCAAGACAGGACAGGACAGGACAAGACAGGACAGGACAGGACAAGACAGGACACTCACTGTCACTGACATACACAGGTATGAACTGAGTACAATGATGTATGCTCCATCATCATCGGTGATATTCAGCTATAATGCAAGTATTGCTATTGATAAAGTGAATAATTGCTAAGCTCTTGCTTACATTGTGGATGGCTGGAAGCTACATCAAACTGGGGATGAAAAAGATCCCAGAAGACATCTCATTCTAGGTTCCTTTATCAGCACTGTATTTATTATACCTGGAATAGAACTGCCAAAATGTCATTCCAAAATGACCCAGTTTTCAGGTTTGTTCAGGAGCGGTGTGAATAAACTGTCATTTTAATCTAGTTTCTTCTCCTATTTGAGTCATGATTGTGTTAGGACCACATTCAGAGTAGCATTCACTCAAACTCACTCTTCCCTTCCCTGCAATTTGTCTCCCTGTCAACACTGTGATTTGTGGAAAGAAATAAGAAACAAGATCAAGTTTTTCTACAGCTTTAGGCAATGAGTTCATTTGAATAACCAGGTAAATATTGACAGCTACCACTGAATACTGAAATGGGTTCATTTGAATAACCAGTTAAATATTGACAGCTACCGCTGGATACTGAAATGGGTTCATTTGAATAACCAGGTAAATATTGACAGCTACCGCTGAATACTGAAATGGGTTCATTTGAATAACCAGGTAAATATTGACAGCTACCGCTGGATACTGAAATGGGTTCATTTGAATAACCAGGTAAATACTCACAGCTACCGCTGGATACTGGAACACAGATCTGAGAAGAATATAGTGCCATATCTATTTTTTGATATACGACTTTATTTTGGTGAAAACTGTATGGTGCCTTTAGAGAAATGTAGTAGTGATTAATAATGTTTTCTTCCCATTGATCTCTCTTGCAGTGACTGCCAATTCATGGGCTCCATTCAACTATACCTGCATTGCAGTATTGACACATACAAACATACCTTTTTTACACATTGTCAAAATTGCAGAGGAGTTTAGGGCCCTGTAAAACTATAAAGTACTCCCTGACAGATATAAGCTTCCAGTTTCCCGTTAAAAACAGGTGTGCATTGTTGAATTTCTAACATTGGGTCATTGTAATCCATGGACTTCCAAACAACCAAAACAGAACATTCTTAAATGTTGAAATAATGTTGATATAATGTTGACAGATCTGAAATGTTGACCACTGGCTTGTTTGACCAAAATCATGAAAAAATATGCTGTACATTGTGAGTGGGGATGTGTATTCAACACTGGAAAGGCAAGAACATGGGTAATAATCAACTAAAACAAGTGGATAGCTGCATACTAATATGGCGACCGGAGTATGGACGAGTGGGTGTGTTGAAAGGAGTGGGTAGCTAATATGGTCATTTTTTTTCCCTCACATGATTTTATTTAAAACCATTTAGATGTCATTTTGATACATACATACAGTCTACTTAATGGGGAGGGCATGAATGGTAACAACACTGGGTGCCCTTCTCTCCCGCTTGCCAAGCACAACTATCCGGCAACGGCGTGGGAAGTAGCTCCCTACTAGTAGCCAATATCAAGGTGACAGTCACTGTAAGCACACACATACAACGCCTGAAGCAAAAGTACATCCATCATCAGTACTTTTAATTTAAAAAAATAAACAATTGTCTGAAAACTTACAGTTATTTCTGTAAAACTAACAGTGATATATGACTCAGACACATCCTCTAGGCTTACAAATAGTAGTCCAAACTCTCGCGGTACGGTAGCTCAATGTATGGAAGTTGTGTCGTATTAAACAAAAACATAAAAACACAACTCAATCAAAACCGTCTAATCTATAGCAGAGCACATTCAACACATCCAGTCCTTTCCACACTCCCACTACTTCCCTTTCGACACACCCACTTGCCCATACTCCGATCTCCATATTGGGCTGCAGCTAGCCCCTTCTCAACCTGGTAAAATGATGATTGTAGTATGGCTAGCCACTGTCGAAGCTACTGTAGTGTCTGAGGAGTTATGACTTTGCTAACGTTTTCAAGTGGAACCTGAGAGGATGTTTATTCAGTTTTAGAGGGAGCAGTTTTAGAGGGACACCCCATAGAACAGAAGAAGTCTGTTGTGTGGAGACAGGTGATTGGTCTGTAGGGGAACACCCATATCAGATTACATAGAATATATACCACAGTTAGGACAGAAGAGGTCAGAATAATCATATTAGAGATGGGGCGATTATTCTCCAGGTATCTGCAGGTATCTGTAAATCGACGCTGTAACCCTTTGTTATGAATAAACCTTATGATGAAAATACAGCGTCAGCGGGTTCTCCTTGGTCATCACAGCATAATTAGCAACGTTTTCCTCGACACAACACTACTAACCACTTTTGGAGCTAACTAGTGATCTCAAATCATATGCTGATGTCAACAGCAGATGGGAGTTATATTCATAACATGGCTAACATAGCTAGCTAACATCATTTTTTTTGGAAAACTAGTTATATTAAGTGGCTAACTACCTAGCGTTAGCTGGCAAACAATGTAACAAAAGTATATAATTTAGGATTTGAAAAATATTTCATCAACATGCTCTGTATTTCAGGAATCACAAGCAGCTGCACGGTTGAATTATTTAGCCATTTAAACACTTGTCCGTGGTGACAGACTCGTGGTCAGTTGCTATCCATTGGAGCCCTGCGATTTGTTGCCCCAAAATCGGGGGAGGAGCTTAGCAAAGGGTAAATTACCGTCTACAGTATCAGTCATTTTGGAGACAAGAGAGGGTCCGGAAAGTCAAGCATAGTTCACGGGTGAGAAACGCTACACGGCTAAATCTCTCACATTAGTTAGAGAGTCAGCACTATCGGACACTGCCCGCTGCAGTGACGATTCACTAAAGTTTGTGTCTGTGTGATTGTAAAGAGGGGTTAGAGTCGAAGGCATCTATAGTACCTCTCTTCTCTGGCCTTATTTATGTCTGCTGCTGTGGTGTCTGGGTGACAGAGAGACTTTAAAAGTGCGTCATTTTTACCTTTGACCCCACAGCTCACTGGCAACTTGTTTTGTCTTAATGAGGAGGAACAGGCGACTGGGAGAAGTGGAGGGCTGATGAGGGCAGCCCTGGGAGTCACAGACAAAGAGGAAAGGATGGGAACGTAAAGAGGGAGAAGGTGAAAGTGAAAGAGTAAGGAGGAAAGGATGGGAACGTAGAGGGAGAAGGGGAAACTGATAGAGTAAGGAGGAAAGGATGGGAACGTAGAGGAAGAAGGGGAAACTGATAGAGTAAGGAGGAAAGGATGGGAACGTAGAGGAAGAAGGGGAAACTGATAGAGTAAGGAGGAAAGGATGGGAACGTAGAGGAAGAAGGGGAAACTGATAGAGTAAGGAGGAAAGGATGGGAACGTAGAGGAAGAAGGGGAAAAGGATCAAGACAAGAAGGGACAGATAGAGACAGGATGGGGGGGGTTAGAGAGAAAGGACAACAAGAGGATAGAGGGATGGTTAGAGAACAGGGCTAGCAACCAGCTGAGATTTATTGGAAGGACTGGATGAATTCTATTGAAAGGACTGGCTGAGTTCTATTAGATGGACTGGCTGAGTTCTATTGGAAGGACTGGCTTACTTCAATTGGAAGGACTGGCTGAGTTCTATTGGAAGGACTGGCTGAGTTCTATTGGCTGGACTGGCTGAGTTCTATTGGAAGGACTGGCTAAATTCTATTGGAAGGACTGGCTGAGTTCTATTGGAAGGACAGGCTGAGTTCTATTGGAAGGACTGGCTGAGTTCTATTGGAAAGACTGGCTGAGTTCTATCGGAAGGACTGGCTGAGCTCTATTGGAAGGACTGGCTGAGTTCAATTGCAGAAATTGGCTGAGTTCTATTGGAAGGACTGGCTGAGTTTTATTGGAAAGACTGGCTGAGTTCTATTTGGAAGGACTGGCTGAGTTCTATTGGAAGGACTGGCTGAGTTCAATTGGAAGGACTGGCTGAGTTCTATTGGAAGGACTGGCTGAGATCTATTGGAAGGACTGGTTGAGTTCTATTGCAAGGACTGGCTGAGTTCTATTGGAAAGACTGGCTGAGTTCTATTGGAAGCACTGGCTGAGTTCTATTGGAAGGACTGGCTGAGTTCTATTGCAAGGACTGGCTGAGTTCTATTGCAATGACTGGCTGAGTTCTATTGGAAGGACTGGCTGAGTTCTATTGGAATGACTTGCTGAGTTCTATTGGAAGGAGTGGCTGAGTGTTATTGGAAGGACTGGCTGAGTTCTAATGGAAGGACTGGCTGAGTTCTATTGGATGGACAGGCTGAGTTGTATTGGAAGGACTGGCTGAGTTCTATTGGAAAGACTGGCTGAGTTCTATCGGAAGGACTGGCTGAGTTATATTGGAAGGACTGGCTGAGTTCAATTGCAAAGATTGGCTGAGTTCTATTGGAAGGACTGGCTGAGTTTTATTGGAAGGACTGGCTGAGTTCTATTGCAAGGACTGGCTGAGTTATTTTGCAAGGACTGGCTGAGTTCTATTGGAAGGACTGGCTGAGTTTTATTGGAAGGACTGGCTGAGTTCTATTGGAAGGACTGGCTGAGTTCTTTGGAAGGACTGGCTGACTTCTATTGGAAGGACTGGCTGACTTCAATTGGAAGGACTGGCTGAGTTCTATTGGAAGGACTGGCTGAGTTCTATTGGATGGACTGGCTGAGTTCTATTGGAAACTGGCTGAATTCTATTGGAAGGACTGGCTGAGTTCTATTGGAAGGACTGACTGAGTTCTATTGGAAGGACTGGCTGAGTTCTATTGGAAGGACAGGCTGAGTTCTATTGGAAGGACTGGCTGAGTTCTATTGGAAAGACTGGCTGAGTTCAACCAGAAGGACTGGCTGAGTTCTATTGGAAGGACTGTCTGAGTTCAATTGCAAAGATTGGCTGAGTTCTATTGGAAGGACTGGCTGAGTTGTATTGGAAAGACTGGCTGAGTTCTATTGGAAGGACTGGCTGAGTTCTATTGGATGGACTGGCTGAGTTGTATTAGAAGGACTGGCTGAGTTCTATTGGATGGAGTGGCTGAGTTCTATTGGATGGACTGGCTGAGTTGTATTGGAAGGACTGGCTGAGTTCTATTGGATGGAGTGGCTGAGTTCTATTGGATGGACTGGCTGAGTTGTATTGGAAGGACTGGCTGAGTTCTATTGGATGGACTGGCTGAGTTCTATTGGATGGACTGGCTGAGTTGTATTGGAAGGACTGGCTGAGTTCTATTGGATGGATTGGCTAAGTTCTATTGGAAGGACTGGCTGAGTTTTATAGGACCAGGGGACCAGGGGAATGACAGGTAGAGAGGGCAAACAGCTCTGAGACGGACAGGGGCGTGATGTGGCTTAGAGGTGTTTCAAGGCAATCCACATTGCCAAAGCAAGTGAAATTGATAATAAACAACCTCTACCTGATGGCTTATCCTCCCATGAGGGTGTCACATTTTCTCCCACTAGCTCTGCAGATGGACTTGCCAGCATGTTCTTTATTGTTGGTGTGGTTGCGGTGACCTAAAGCTTCAGAATCCATGCTCTCCTCTTCGCCTCTATGACTGCCTGGAAATCACTGGGAATCTTTTGGACTTCTAATTACCTACTGGTCTGTCTCCCATAGAAACTCAGTGAGAGAGGGGTAGCGTTTTACCTAAAGAAAAAAGGTGGGAGTACACACCCCTGCTGCAAGTTAGACTTACAGTTAGACTTACAGAGTTAGACTTAAAGTTAGACTTACAGAGTTAGACTTACAGAGATAGACTTACAGACTTAGATTTACAGAGTTAGACTTGCCGCTGTAGTTTAGAGTACCTCATTATGAACCACTCAAAACACCCGCAACTTCCTGCCACATTCTTTATATACCAGGACTTAAATCAACTGAAATAAACAGGGGAGGCGACACGTCGAGGTGTTAAATAACACACATTACCGTAGCAACAGCAAGAAGGTAACAAGCTTTCGCTAGCGACTGGGCTTTATGATATATACATGAGTAGGGCAGAACACACACAGACCTGCACATACGCCTCTCCAATCACCCTGACCATGTCTGAATGCCATTAACACACACACACACACACAAACACACACACGGAAGCACGCAGGCACACACACACACACACACACACATTCAACTTCCATATCTCTGATTATTTAATGATATAGCACAAATTAGATCATGTTAAATGAACAAAAGCCATACTTCCCCCCCTACCAAGTTGCTCTCTGACCCAGTTAGGGAGCGAGCACCATGTGTTCAGATGAAAGGAGCTTGCCTTTATAAGAAGAAAGGTCAAACTGTGTTGTGTTTCTTCTAACAACCAGTGTTACATTCGCCTCGTACTGTTGACATCACATTGTCTGCTTCGAAACCCAGACTAACATTATTGTAGACTAAACCAGCCTATACACAGTTGGTCTAAGCTTGTTGTCTACCCTACTCTTGGGATATAATGGACACATTCACATTCCTATGCGAGTCTGATTACTATTAAAACTTCAACTGAACTGCCACTATTCTGGGGTTTCATAACGCTCTCTTTTGATCATTCACAAAGTCATGCTGCCCTTCCTGGATCGTCTCTATATTAAGATGGGCTAAAAGCTCCTGTGTATTTTGGGAGTGGAAATACATATTCACTTAAATATCCATCTCTGTGGAAGAGATAAATGATCTGAGTCATGCTTAGGGATGGACAGGTGCTTTTATAGATGCTGGCATATCATAGACTAGCTAACATTAGCACAATATATCAGGTGGATGGTTTGTTCTGCTTTGAAACTTTACCTTGGACAAGATGTATTATTAAATATCAAGTCATGTCTACTTATCAGTATCAAGCCTACCTGTTCTCAAATCTTACATTTGGCATACTTTGTCACTGTTGAGAGTGGCCATACTAATCCAATGAATATTTTATATTTTAGGCACATCTGTCCTTATATGAGGCTAGTTCTGAGCCACATGTCTGAGCCACATGTCTGTTCAACATATTGTCCTGTAGAGCACGTTATCCACTCTGACTGTGATTACTACTGTCTGCGTGTCATCTCTAGCTCGGCATTCACACAGACACACTCCATCTGAATGTGTCTTCATGTTGGAGGTCACTGTGAATGAACACATCCAACAAATTATTTTGGAGAGAAACCTTGTCAGCAATTTGGACTAAAACATATTCTGCGCCGCTTTGGGATGAATACACGTTGCCCCAAGCCTGTGTGCGAAAAAGAACATCTTCGGGCTTGAGAAAATTGCTTGTTTCCTTTCTTTGTGGTGAATGTTTGAGGGTGATGGACAGGTTGGAGGAGATGAAAGGGAGAGAGAGAAATGGTTGAGAATAAAAGTGACCCGTTGAAAGTCAGAGAACGCAAGTTCATCCCTCCATGCACTCTTGAAGCAGTGTCTT
The DNA here is from genome assembly GCF_020615455.1 of Coregonus clupeaformis. NCBI lineage: Eukaryota > Metazoa > Chordata > Actinopteri > Salmoniformes > Salmonidae > Coregonus > Coregonus clupeaformis. The sequence continues at coordinate 3,618,885 of NC_059220.1, forward strand.
CTGGGATACGCCTACAGCCGCTGACATCTCGGCCATCATCACGGTGACAGCTGCTTCTACAAATCTCCTCTCGGAAGCTAGAGGCCATGTTTAAAACATGATGAGTCATTCAAACCCTCCTCTCAAGGGTTGATGACATCACTAGAGCTTCAGTTGTGGTGCTGTTATTATTAACACTAGAGATAAAACTAACAGAGACAGGGGCTGCTTCTCATACTCTATGTAGATATTACAATCTGTCTCCCTCTGTTGCACATTAAACTAACCAAATGCGAGAACCAGGTCCACTCTTCCTTAGGCTTACTGTGATTATCCCTGAAATTAATGTATGCCTCAGGGACTTGGTCCTCATGCTCTCACATCAGTCTCAGCACTTTGTAAGTGTTGGCAAACACAGCCTGTTATAACCCTATTCCTCTGACCACAGTAGAACGAGCCAAAACAGAGTGACAGTTTTCCATCAAGGTTTTCTGAGCCGTTCTGTTTTCAGAGTGTTTGCCCAACCCAAAACCGACTCGGCAGATCAATATGCAGCGTAGGACCTGACAGTTGTGGCCAAGTGCATTTCTTCCACATCCCCTCTTCGTCTCAGCTTGGGTTTGGCCGCTACTAAAAAAAACAAGCAGCTCAAATTCATCAGCTTTCGAAACTGCCAGCCGGCCAATTTAACGCAACTTCCAGATCAGAAATCTACCTTAGGGGGATCACATTACATATGTCGCCTGCTCGCTGTGAGACACACAGGAGCCTGGAGGAGCTACCGCTAAGCCTGCAAAACTCCCAAAGAGGGAACATGAAATGATGACATCCATCCTAAACTGATTCCATGAATCATGCTGAGAAGATGGGGCCAGGGGGTCTGGGGAGGGGGATGCATTACACCCCCATTCACCCCCTCTAGGCTCTGAACAAAGAGGGGAACGGGGTAGGTATCAGAGTGTGGGTGTGAGAGAGTTTTGTGTTTGTTTGTACGTGTGTGTGTGTGTGTGTGTGTGTGTGTGTGTGTGTGTGTGTGTGTGTGTGTGTGTGTGTGTGTATGTGTGTGTGAGTGTGTGTGAGTGAGACTGTGTGTGAGAAAGTGTGTGACTGTGTGTGTGGTGTTTGTGTGTGTGTGAGAGAGTGTGTGACTGTGTGTGTGTGTGTGTGTGTGACTGTGTGTGTGTGTGTGTGTGTGTGTGTGTGTGTGTGTGTGTGTGTGTGTGTGTGTGTGTGTGTGTGAGTGTTTGTGTGTGAGTGTGTAGTGTGTGTGTTTGCTTGTGTGTGTGTATGTGTGTTGGTCGGTGTGTGTATGTGTGTGTGTGTGTGTCGGTCGGTCGGTGTCTGTCTGTGTGTGTGTGTGTGTGTATGTGTGTGTGTGTGTGTGTGTGTGTGTGTGTGTGTGTGTGTGTGTGTGTGTGTGTGTGTGTGTGTGTGTGTGTGTGTGTGTGTGTGTGTGTGTGTGTGTGTGTGTGTGTGTGTGTGTGTGTGTGTGTGTGTGTGTGTCGGTCGGTCGGTCGGTGTGTGTGTGTGTGTGTGTGTGAGAGGAGAGGGCCAGGGTGCATTTGATTTTCAAACAGCATTATAAGGTAATATTAAACCCTGAAGCATCGATTCATAAAGCCAGGCTAATAGAGATTAAAGTCAGGTCTTTCTGAGGAGGGAGGGACACAAGGAAAACCCTCAGAAAGCCTTTGCCCTGATCCTCACAGACTTCAAGCGCATTTAACCTGCCGCTCTGTGACAAGTCTCAGACTGTCTTACACGCTCAGTCAGTCTAATGAGGTATCCCAGGGTGTCTTGCCATGCTCACTATAAACACAGTGATGGGCTTGGTAGCAATAACTGCAATTAGTTCTGTCTTTTCAAAGAAAAAATATGAAATGTGTCAAACAAACATCATTTTTGCCAAAACTCGATAAAAAAAGAAGAAATAAAAGGAACAAGACAGGGATGTCCTCTCTCCCCTCTTCCTTTCTCTCTGGATTCTAGCTCAATCAAGCCAATCATTTCAAATAAACATGGTTAGATATGCGGTTCAGTTTGTTTTCTGTAAGTCTTGTTGCTATTTAGGTGGCTAGCTAACCACTTCCTTTCACAGTGTACTATATCCCGCTATGGTCCTCATCAGTACATCTTACATCCATCTGCTTTATTCAGTCACATGAATGACAATGTGCTGTCTTGTTGTCCTGCTTGGTTCATGCAGATGTACCTTTGATTACTACCATTAGGGGAAGGAATCAGCTTAGTCACAACAACACAACTCATTAAAACTTTACTTACTTTCTGTCCAAAAATACCTTCCAAGGGAAAGTAATATCTCAGTCATATCTGCCTTTGAACCTCCTCTACCTATGGAGTGAGCTGTTTTACAAGACAGTTTGGCAAGTGTCTTACTTGTAGCTAATCTGTTTTAAACCCTTGCATTATCCTAGCACCCTTCAGCTGGATGAAAACAACAGTCAATGTCAGCTAGGTGGTTTCATAATGAAGTCAGATGTTTCCTTTGGAGTGTCTGCCATCTAGCTTTCACAATCCCAACATGGAGAGGTAAGAAAAGCTCGACTTATAATGGCAGCTCTGGCCCCCTCAGACGAAAACAGCCATGAAACGAGACAAGCACAGCCTCTCTCCCCAAACGCTACTACCAGCCAAAAGCAGTGGGAGAGTGGTGGGGGTCCGTGGCATATTAATGTCTCTGCAGAGGAGGTTTTCTCCTGATTGAAAATCAACGGGCGAAGTGTACAGTACTTATGCTCCCAGCTGATTAGAAGCAATCAACACTATGGATTTCCTGTACTCTCTGATCTCTACGTCTTACGGGATTTCATTGGGTGGAGACATATTGTTAGTGTCTGGGCCGATGTGCTGAGCGATTAGTGATTTTTGTGGTCGGTTCAGTTTCGGTTAGATTATTTAAAAAATAATCACGTTTTTTTTATTTCGGTTTCAATTATTTATGTTAAACATTAAATGCACTATGAATTATGTGGGTTGAATGCTGTAACAGCACATAATAAAACAATTAATACAAGTCCCATGATGGTAGTGACTTCCCATTACTGCTTATCACTTATTAACCATCATTTATTCACATTACTTTAATAAAAATATTTCAGTTGTGTATATTACATTTGTTTTATTTTATGACTTTATTATTTAATTGCAAGTCATCATCTTATCTCTATAGAGCTGCTGCCCATGCTGTCTGACAAAATCACTATTTTAATAGTTCTTCAAAGTAGATAAGGCATACTTTTATGACTGCTGAATACCAGTGATCAATCACTTAGATCATGTATATTCAGGTAGAGATACCTCATGAAGCAACTGCTCTATCATCACCATCGCGCATCTCTTTTACGTAGCTGGCGTAAAAGAAACACAGACCGGACAAGTAGGCTGCAATGGATTATGGTCAGTGTAGTTAATTACCATGTTTTCTGCGCTAAACTATGTAGAATATGGGCCTGTTGGAAACTACAACTCCCGACTACATCGCACAGTTCGGGCTTGATCGGATTTATCTCTACAGAAACTGTGCAATGTGCACATTGAGCGCACAAAAGAAAAAATAACGAAATGGAATTCAAATAAATTAGTTGTTTAAAAAACGAAAAAAAGAACAGACATTTCAGTTAATAGCTCAGCACTACTGGACCGTTTATGAATAGCTTATTGTGTGCGTCTGCTGTCGATACGTGGAGAACTACCAGATAATGAGTCTTAATTCAGACGGGAGGTAGCTTAGTGGTTAAGAGCGTTGTGCCAGTAACCGAAAGGTCGCTGGTTCTAAGCCCTGTGCCGACTAGGTGAAAAATCTGTCGATGTGCCCTTGAGCAAGGCACTTATCTCTAATTGCTCCTGTAAGTCGCTCTGGATAAGAGTGTCTGCTAAATGACTAATAAAAAAAATAAAAAAATAAACATTCACACAGATTGGACTCACTCAATTTGCATAGATACCACTATTTAAAAACCTAATTTAACCACAGTTAACTACAGTGATGTCTATTTCAGGTTCACTATACAAGCAAAGGGATGCTATAAAACTATGGCCATGCATTTGGCTTATCAAAAACTAAATATAAGGGAAGAACATAAAGAATACATAAATAGCTGAAATTAAATGTTGTTAAGAGCTCCACTTACAGCCAGATTGGATATTTTGCCCGACCACCCATGCAAAAAGAAAAAAGTTCTCACTTCTGCGAGATGCAATTTGTAGATACATTTAGTTTGGCTGTAATTATACGCTACCCAGCATGCTGTGCAGCGGTAGGGAGGAAGTGAAGACATTTGTCGTTAATGACTAGAGAGCATTTCCCAGACAACAAATATGCTGCTCGGTACAGGGAGCTCCTCCATTAGCAGATTACAGAAGAGACATTCAGGGAGCGGAAGAAAGGGAATAATAAAATGCATCATCACTTTCTCAAATTATTTGTTGTTATTATTAGAAGAACAGGAAGAGGTAAAGAACAGGGATGAATTAATTTTGTCAGCTGGTGAATTCCACACCACACCCTGTGTTCACCCAGAAACAAGAGAGAGGGAGAGCGAGACATAGACAGAAATATCACGAATAGAGACAAATGTAATCTACAGAAGAAAAAAAACGTAAATTGTTGCATCTCATTGTGTTGTAGTCCTCTGGGGGCTACCTAGCTAGCTAAAGTTGTCCCTTTCCTAAATTAGCCATGGATGGGGATAGGGATTTGGACTTGTGGTTTTACTTAATCCTCCATAATGGCCAATGATTTTAACGGCAATTCTGATCCAACCATAAATTAATACGTTGTGCCTCTGGCCTGAGAGGATGGAAGTTCAATATGTAGCTAAGTGTAGTAGGCTAATGTTTAACTAGCTAACGTTGCCCATGAAAGGAAGTTAGGCTAGCGAGCAAGCATTTTAGCCAGGTAGCCTAAGACAACAAAAACTAAAAGTGTGTGCTGTCATAGACCATTTTGGCAACATGAAAGAGAGGAGGATGGCATTGGCATTTCTCTACAAGTAGGGTGAGTCAACATGTTTTTTTTTTCTACTTACGCACACACACACGCACACACACACACACACACACACACACACACGCACACACACACACACACACAGACAGAAATCAGTACCATGGACAGCCAAGTTAAGATCCGACATCTGTAGATTAAGAGCCCTGTGCTACTTTTGTCAAAAATAGTGCACTACATAGGGTATGCAAACCTTTCGACCTCTAAGAATTCCTTACACCTAAGAAGCACATGGGTTCCACTTGGCTTTGGCCTGCTAAGTTTAGGAAGCATGGGGACTCCTAATAATAAGCTCTCGTTGGATGAATCAATTCAAGCTGCACATTGCGCTCCAAATCGCAAATCTGAATTTCAACCAAACAGGTTTCTCTGACCTTATGTATTTGCGGTTATAACTTTCAAAAGCCCTAGTCAATAAATGGAGGAATTCTCTAGCAACGTATATTATGTTGCTTGAGGACTCAACAGTTAACATATTATAGGTTTGCAGTCTGTTCATCCAATTGTTGACACAGCAAGAAAATCAAAGACTGCCAGAGGTGGAGCACCTTTGTTGCACTACCAGCCAGCACAATAATGCTGAATGAGTGCAGTGAGTTTGATTCCTCTAATTCCTCTATCCAGGTTGCAATTTGGGCGGTCGACATCTGCAAAGTGTTTGAAGGACATCGGATGTGACATTTGCCCAGCCTCAGGGGCCGGCGTGTCCACAACGAGGTAGACCTTCGCCCCTGCTCTCCACAAAGGTCAGAGGACGGACGTTTATGGGTGAAAATGACACGTCCTGAACCTGCTAAGGTTCCAGAGCTCTGGGGGACGGCAGGGACAATCTGCTGTTTCACCTCCACTCTCTCTCTACCTCCCTCCCCCTCTCTCTACCTCTCACTCCCTCCTCTCCATCTCTCTTTCCCTCCTCTCCATCTCTCTCTCACTCCTCTCCATCTCTCACTCCCTCCACTCCATCTCTCTCTCCCTCCTCTCCATCTCTCACTCCCTCCTCTCCATCTCTCACTCCCTCCTCTCCCTCCTCTCCATCTCTTCCTCCCTCCTCTCCCTCCTCTCCATCTCTCTCTCCCTCCTCTCCATCTCTCCCTCCCTCCTCTCCCTCCTCTCCATCTCTCTCTCCCTCCTCTCATCTCTCCCTCCCTCCTCTCCCTCCTCTCCATCTCTCTCTCCCTCCTCTCCATCTCTCTCTCCCTCCTCTCCATCTCTCTTTCCCTCCTTTCCATCTCTCTCTCCCTCCTCTCCATCTCTCTCTCCCTCCTCTCCATCTCTCTCTCCCTCCTCTCCATCTCTCTCTCCCTCCTCTTGCTGCTCTTTCCATTCTCTCTTCTAACCAAAGTCAGCATGTCAGGGCTGTAGAGGAGTAGATTCCAGTCTGCTGCATATGTTCCAGAATAAAACATGACAAATATCATGATATAGAATCATGTCACCTTGTTTAAAGACCAAACCATTAAAATAAATGTTTTTGATATATACTGTAGTTTAAACAACTAATGATTACAGTTTTTCTCGATTGCTTGAGCACATTTGTCCAAACAGAATTAACTTTTTCAAAACAATTAACCCGCAGCACCAAACAGAAACACGTTGGCCAAAATGACACATTTAATTTAGCAAAATGCATTAAGACTCTCAAAACATTAAATACATGATACAAAATCAACCACCTCCATCAAAACATACAACTTATCTAATGAAAAGTTATTTCAATCAATCGTTACACAATAGCCCAATAAATACTAACTACAACTATCAATATACCCTACCATGGTTAACCCTCTTTTATATGTCTGGGCCGTTTGTTGATACTATAATTATAGTATGCACTATAAAAGGCAAGTAAACATATTATCACAGCATGGGCTGTATTCTTTTTTCTTCAATTTATTTTTACCAAAGATTACCAATTTAGAAAGAATGTCACTCAAGAGCACGAATATCCAGAAACAAAAGGCTTTATTTGACCTTTCTCCGTTTTAACTGAGAGCTGAACTATCTTCCTCTATGGGCCCCACTACCTCACCTTTGTCCTTGCCCTCGGCCTATTACTTGGTCTATTCTTGCAAACAGCAACTCAGAGGTGACCTCTTTTATGTTGAACTGATTGAACAATTGTGAAAATAAGTTTTGCACACGTCCAGAAGAGGTTCACATCCATGGGAGTAATTTGTATCAGCTGTGACCAAATGTTTAGATTTTGTTTGTCATGATTCACTCAACTGAGTTTTGCGTCTTTTGTAGAGAGTTGTGTTTACTGTTTTGCAAAAATGTGCTTAGCGTTTGCATTGTGTGTGAAAGCAATTAAAAATGACTGTTAACACTGTTGTGCTCATTAGGTTATGATGGAGATCAAGTGTAGAACCCTTTCTACAGAGGCTACTACATGGAGCCTAAAAGGGTTCTTAACTATGGGGGCAGCCGAAGAACCCTTTTAGAGCCCTTTTTGTGCATGTCTTTGTCACTTCAACAATATGTTGCTAATAAGCTATTTTACTTTTGTTCAATGTAGTTTCCCCCATATAAAACAAAGCCAATCTTGAATCAACCCCTATAATGATACATTAGTGCCTTTAATTCCCCTAACTGCAGGTTTGTGCTCCAAATTTTAGCTGATTTAGCAGGGGCAGTGTTCATCCGCCCTTCCCCAGGAAAGAGGTTCCAATTTGGGTGCGGTGGGGCGAAGAGGGAGGGCATGTATGGAGGTCAGGTGTTGCTTTGACCACTCGTTAAGGCCTGAGGACCAGACTCAATAGCCCCAATAAAACCCAGTGGATAGATGGACAGGAAAGAGAGAGAGAGAGAGAGACAGAGCGAAAGAGAGAGTGATAGAGAGATAAAGCGATAGAGAAATGTTGTGTGTGTGTGTTGAGAGTGAGAGTGAGAGTGAGAGAGAGAGAGAGAGAGAGAGAGAGAGAGAGAGAGAGAGAGAGAGAGAGAGAGAGAGAGAGAGAGAGAGAGAGAGAGAGAGAGAGAGAGAGAGAGAGAGAGAGAGAGAGAGAGAGAGAGAGAGAGAGAGAGAAACGATAGAGGACTTCTCTGCTCCATCCATCCCCTTACAGTGAGTGGAGGCATGGAGGCAGCCAGCCATACAGGACAAGGCCACTAATTTATGAATAAATCAAATTAGTTGGAACATATTAATTCACCAGCATTGATGAAAGCACTTTGAACAGAGAGGGAAAATGCACAATGCATTAGACCAATTGAACCACTTTCTAGATGCAATGACCAATTAGTTAGAGCAACACAGCTATTTCTATTAAAATCAATCAGTGCAATTCTTTAACCAGTTAGGAGTAAATGTATTAATATATTCATTAATAGTTTCTTATTAAGAAATACATAGAACACAAATGAGTAGTGTTACTGGCTATGATGTCATGTTTAGAGAGAGAGAGAGAGAGAGAGAGAGAGAGAGAGAGAGAGAGAGAGAGAGAGAGAGAGAGAGAGAGAGAGAGAGAGAGAGAGCCCTATATAAAAGAAACAAATGGCAAAAACATACACATGACCAAATACAAATCTTAGAATCAACTATTAAAGACTACCAGAACCCACTGGATTCTCCAATTACATTGAATGAACTACAGAACAAAATACAAAGCCTCCAGCCTGTGGTGTTGATGGTATCCTCAATGAAATGATACAATATACAGACCACAAAATCCAATTGGCTATACTTAAACTTTTTAACATCATATTTAGCTCTGGCATCTTCCCCAATATTTGGAACCAATGACTGATCACCCCAATACACAAAATTTGACCCCATTAACTACTGTGGGATATGCGTCAACAGCAACGTTGGGAAAATCCTCTGCATTATCATTAACAGCAGACTCGTACATTTCCTCAGTGAAAAGAATGTGCTGAGCAAATATCAAATTGGTTTTTCACCAAATCACCATTTGACAGACCACGTATTCACCCTGCACACCCTAATTGATAAACAAACAAACCAAAACAAAGGCAAAGTCTTCTCACGCTTTGTTGATTTCAAAAAAGCCTTTGACTCAATTTGGAATGAGGATATGCCATACAAATTGATGGAAAGTGGTGTTTGGGGAAAAACATACGACATTATAAAATCCATGTACACAAACAACAAGTGAGCGGTTAAAATTGGCAAACAACACACACATTTCTTTCCACAGGGCCGTTGGGTGAGACATGGATGCAGCTTAAACCCCACCCTCTTCAACACATATATCAACAAATTGGCGAGGGCACTAGAACAGTCTGCAGCACCCGGCCTAACCCTACTAGAATCTGAAGTCAAATGTCTACTGTTTGCTGATGATCTGGTGCGTCTGTCCCCAACCAAGGAGGGCCTACGGCAGCACCTAGATCTTCTGCACAGATTCTGTCAGACCTGGGCCCTGACAGTAAATCTCAGTAAGACAAAAATAACAGTGTTCCAAAAAAGGTCCAGTTGCCAGGACCACAAATACAAATTCCATCTAGACACCATTACCCTAGAGCACACAAAAACAATACATACCTCGGCCTGAACATCAGCGCCACAGGTAACTTCCACAAAGCTGTGAACGATCTGAGAGACAATTATCAAAATCCAGAAAAGAGCCATTATATTCTACAACCACCTAAAAGGAAGCGATTCCCAAACCTTCCATAACAAAGCCATCACCTCCAGAGAGATGAACCTGGAGAAGAGTCCCCTAAGCAGCAAGCTGTTCACAAACACAAACAAACCCCACAGAGCCCCAGGACAGCAACACAATTACACCCAACCAAATCATGAGAAAACAAAAACATAATTAGTTGACACATTGGAAAGAATTTACCAAAAAACAGAGCAAAGTAGAATGCTATTTTGCCCTAAACAGAGAGTACACAGTGGCAAAATACCTGGTGAAATTCCACAGTGTGCAATCACAGCAGCAAGATTTGTGACCTGTTGCCACAAGAAAAGGGCGACCAGTGAAGAACAAACACCATTGTAAATACAACCCATATTTATGTTGAATTATTTTCCATTTTGTACTTTAACTATTTGCACATCATTATCAAATAAAATAAAATAAAATGTGATTTGCACATGCGCCGAATACAACAGGTGTAGACATTACAGTGAAATGCTTACTTATAAGCCCATAACCAACAATGCAGTTGAATAATTTTTTTTTAATAGCAAATATTTAAAGAGCAGCAGTAAAATAAAATAACAGTAGGGAGGTTATATACAGGGGGTACCGGTACAGAGTCAATGTGCGGGGGCACCGGTTAGTCGAGGTAATTGAGGTAATATGTACATGTGGGTAGAGTTAAAGTGACTATGCATAAATAATAAACAGAGTAGCAGCAGCGTAAAAGAGGGGGTTGGGGTGGGGGGGCAATGCAAATAGTCCGGGTGGCCATGATTAGCTGTTCAGGTGTCTTATGGCTTGGGGGTAGAAGCTGTTGAGAAGCCTTTTTAGACCTAGACTTGGCACTCCGGTACCGCTTGCCGTGCGGTAGCAGAGAGAACAGTCTATGACTAGGGTGGCTGGAGTCTTTGATAATTTTTAAGGCCTTCCTCTGACACTGCCTGGTGTAGAGGTCCTGGGTGGCAGGAAGCTTTACCCCAGTGATGTACTGGGCCGTACGCACTACCCTCTGTAGTGCCTTGCGGTCGGAGTCCGAGCAGTTGCCATACCAGGCGATGATGCAACCAGTCAGGATGCTCTCGATGGTGCAGCTGTAGAACTTTTTGAGTATCTGAGGACCCATGCCAAATCTTTTCAGTCTCCTGAGGGGGAATAGGCTCTGTCGTGCCCTCTTCACAACCGTCTTGGTATGTTTGGACCATGATAGTTTGTTGGTGATGTGGACACCAAGGAACTTGAAGCTCTCAACCTGCTCCACTAAATCAAATCAAATCAAATTTGATTGGCCACATGAGCCGAATACAACAGGTGCAGATATTACAGTGAAATGCTTACTTACAGCCCTTAACCAACAATGCATTTATTTCTAATAAAAAAAGTAAAACAAAACAACAACAAAAAAGTGTTGAGAAAAAAAGAGCAGAAGTAAAATAAAATAACAGTAGGGATGCTATATATACAGGGGGGTACCGGTGCAGAGTCAATGTGCGGGGGCACCGGCTAGTTGAGGTAGTTGAAGTAATATGTACATGTGGGTAGAGTTAAAGTGACTATGCATAAATAATTAACAGAGTAGCAGCAGCGTAAAAAGATGGGGTGGGGGTGGGGGGCAGTGCAAATAGTCCGGGTAGCCATGATTAGCTGTTCAGGAGTCTTATGGCTTGGGGGTAGAAGCTGTTGAGAAGTATTTTGGACCTAGACTTGGCACTCCGGTACCGCTTGCCGTGCGGTAGCAGAGAGAACAGTCTATGACTAGGGTGGCTGGAGTCTTTGACAATTTTGAGGGCCTTCCTCTGACACCGCCTGGTATAGAGGTCCTGGATGGTAGGAAGCTTGGCCCCAGTGATGTACTGGGCCGTATACACCACCCTCTGTAGTGCCTTGCGGTCGGAGGCCAAGCAGTTGCCATACCAGGCGGTGATGCAACCAGTCAGGATGCTCTTGATGGTGTAGCTGTAGAATTTCTTGACGATCTGAGGACCCATGCCAAATATTTTCAGTCTCCTGAGGGGCAATAGGCTTTGTCGTGCCCTCTTCATGACTGTCTTGGTGTGTTTGGACCATGATTGTTCGTTGGTGATGTGGACACTAGCTCTCAACCTGTTCCACTACCGCCCCGTCGATGAGAATGGGGGCGTGCTCAGTCCTCTTTTTTTTCATGTAGTCCACAATCATCTCCTTTGTCTTGGTCACGTTGAGGGAGAGGTTGTTATCCTGGCACCACACGGCCAGGTCTCTGACCTCCTCCCTATAGGCTGTCTCATCGTTGTCTGTGATCAGGCCTACCACTGTTGTGTCGTTGGCAAACTTAATGATGGTGTTGGAGTCGTGCCTGGCCGTGCAGTCATGGGTGAACAGGGAGTACAGGAGGGGACTGAGCACGCACCCCTGAGGGGCCCCTGTGTTGAGCATCAGTGTGGCAGATGTGTTGTTACCTACCCTTACCACCTGGGGGCGGCCCGTCAGGAAGTCCAGGATCCAGTTGCAGAGGGAGGTGTTTAGTCCCAGGATCCTTAGCTTAGTGATGAGCTTTGAGGGCACTATGGTGTTGAATGCTGAGCTGTATTCAATGAAAAGCATTCTCATGTAGGTGTTCCTCTTGTCCAGGTGGGAAAGGGCAGTGTGGATTGCAATAGAGATTGCATCATCTGTGGATCTGTTGGGGCGGTATGCAAATTGGAGTGGGTCTAGGGTTTCTGGGATAATGGTGTTGATGTGAGCCATGACCAGCCTTTCAAAGCACTTCATGGCTACAGACGTAGTCATTTAGGCAGGTTATCTTAGTGTCCTTGGGCACGGGGACTATGGTGGTCTGTTTGAAACATGTTGGTATTACAGACTCAGTCAGGGACATGTTGAAAATGTCAGTGAAGACACTTGCCAGTTGGTCAGCACATGCTCGGAGTACACGTCCTGGTAATCCGTCTGGCCCTGCGGCCTAGTGAATGTTGACCTGCTTAAAAGTCTTACTCACATCGGCTATGGAGAGCGTGATCACATAGTCATCCGGAACAGCTTGGTCTCTCATGCATGCTTCAGTGTTGCTTGCCTCGAAGCGAGCATAGAAGTGGTTTAGCTCGTCTGGAAGTCTTGTGTCACTGGGCAGCTTGCGGCTGTGCTTCCCTTTGTAGTCTTTAATAGTTTTCAAGCCCTGCCACATCCGACAAGCGTCAGAGCCGGTGTAGTACGATTAAATCTTAGTCCTGTATTGACTCTTTGCCTGTTTGATGGTTCGTCGGAGGGCATAGCGGGATTTCTTATAAGCGTCCGGGTTAGAGTCCCGCTCCTTGAAAGCGGCAGCTCTACCCTTTAGCTCAGTGCGGATGTTTCCTGTAATCCATGGCTTCTGGTTGGGGTATGTACGTACGGTCACTGTGGGGACGACATCATCGATGCACTTATTGATGAAGCCAGTGACTGATGTGGTGTACTCCTCAATGCTATCTGAAGAATCCCGGAACATGTTCCAGTCTGTGCTCGCAAAATAGTCCTGTAGCTTAGCATCTGCGTCATCTGACCACTTTTTTATTAACTGAGTCACTGGTGCTTCCTGCTTTAGTTTTTGCTTATAAGCAGGAATCAGGAGGATAGAGTTATGGTCAGTAGTCATTTAGGCAGGTTATCTTAGTGTCCTTGGGCACGGGGACTATGGTGGTCTGCTTGAAACATGTTGGTATTACAGACTCAGTCAAGGATATGTTGAAAATGTCAGTGAAAACACTTGATATCTCCGTCTCTTTCTCTTGCGAATTACGGGGATTTGGGCCTTGTCAGTTGTCTGTAGGATATCCTTCACATACGACTCGTTGAAAAAACAATCTTTGTCTATGAGGTGAATAATCGCTGTCCTGATATCCAGAAGCTATTTTTGGTCATAGGAGACGGTGGCAGAAACATTATGTACAGAATAAATTACAAATAACGCGAAAAAAACACACATAATATTACAATTGGTTAGAGGGCTTTGAAACGGCTGCCATCTTCTTCGGCGACACTTCTGTATATAACACTGTATATAGACATAGTATGACATTTGAAATGTCTTTATTCTTTTGGAACTTTTGTGAGAGTAATGTTTGCTGTTAATTTTTTCTTGTTTATTTCACTTTTGTTTATTATCTATTTCACTTGCTTTGGCAATGTCAACATAAGTTTCCCATGCCAATAAAGCCCCTTCAATAGAGAGAGAGAGAGAGAGAGAGAGAGAGAGAGAGAGAGAGAGAGAGAGAGAGAGAGAGAGAGAGAGAGAGAGAGAGAGAGAGAGAGAGAGAGAGAGACAGAGAGAGAGAGAGAGAGAGAGAGGGAGAGAGGGAGAGAGAGAGAGAGAGAGCGAGAGAGGGAGAGAGGGAGAGAGAGAGAGAGAGAGAGAGAGAGAGAGAGAGAGAGAGAGAGAGAGAGAGAGAGAGAGAGAGAGAGAGAGAGAGAGAGAGAGAGAGAGATGTAAATACCCTTAGGGAAGCTCTCTAACAGACAACCCAACTATACAGTACACAGCACTCCACAGAAAGGCAGAAATGCAGAAAGTCAGCACGATGGATTCTGACACTTGATGAGTATATCTGAGGGCCAAAGCTACAAAGAATAAAACAATACAATCTCTCAGGGATTCCACTGACAACTCTATGGAAATTCACAGCTTAATTATTCATAGGGCGAGACAAAGTAGAGGGAATGTGTGAGTATGTGTGAGCCTGTGTGTGTGCGAGTGTGTGTAGATGTGTAACTAGGTATGTATGTGTGTGTGTGTGTGGTGTGTGTGTGTGTGTGTGTGTGTGTGTGTGTGTGTGTGTGTGTATTTAGCATATACAGTTCATTCTGAAAGTATTCAGACCACTTAACCTTTTCCACATTTTGTTACGTTACAGCCTTATTCTAAAATGGATGAAATTAGTTTTTTCCCTCATCAATCTACACACAATACCCCATAATGACAAAGTGAAAACAGATTTTAAAATTTTTTTTGCAAATGTATTAAAAATAAAAACAGAAATGCCTTATTTACATAAGTATTCAGACCATTTGCTATGAGACTCGAAATTGAGCTCAGGTGCATCCTGTTTCCATCGATCATCCTTGAGATGTTTCTACAACTTGATTGGAGTCCACCTGTGGTCAATTCAATTGATTGGACATGATTTGGAAAGGCACACACCTGTCTATATAAGGTCCCACAGTTGACAGTGCATGTCAGAGCAAAAACCAAGCCATGAGGTCGAAGGAATTGTCCGTAAAGCTCAGAGACAGGATTGTGTCGAGGCACAGATCTGGGGAAGGGTACCAACAAATGTCTGTAGAGTTGAAAGTCCCCAAGAACATAGTGGCCTCCATCATTCTTGAATGGAAGAAGTTTGGAACCACCAAGACTCTTCCTAAAGCTGGCCGATCTACCACCTCTGGAGAGACCTGAAAATAGCTGTGCAGCAACGCTCCCGATCCAACCTTACAGAACTTGAGAGGATCTGTGCAGAAGAATGGGAGAAACTCCCCAAATACAGGTGTGCCAAGCTTGTAGCATCATACCCAAGAAGACTCGAGGCTGTTATCGCTACCAAAGATGATTCAAAAAAGTACTGAGTAAAGGGTCTAAATACTTATGTAAATGTCACATTTCCGGTATTTATTTATATTACATTTGCAAAAATTTCTAAAAACGTTGTTTTGTCATTATGGGGTATAGTGTGTAGATTGATGAGGGGGAAAAAACTATTGAATCAATTTATAATAAGGCTGTAATGTAACAAAATGTGGAAAAAGTGAAGGGGTCTGAATACTTTCAGAATGCACTGTAGGTGTATGTGCAAAATAGCAAAATGTTAATACACGCACACACACACATACCGTTTTGTATTGCTATCATTATGGGGACCAAATAATTGATTCCCATCCAAAATCCTATTTTCCATAACCCCTAACCCTACATCTAACCCTAACCCTAACCTTAACCATAACCCTAACCTTAACCTTAACCCTAAACCTTAACCCCAATCCCCTAACCCTAAAACTATACCTAGAGAGGACAGAGAGAGAGGAGGACAGAGAGACAGGAGGAAATAGAAAGAGGAGGAGCATGAGAAAGAGGAGGACAGAGAGAGAGGAGGACAGAGAGAGAGGAGGACAGAGAAAGAGGAGTACAGAGAAAGAGGAGGACAGAGAAAGAGGAGGACAGAGAAAGAGGAGGACAGAGAAAGAGGAGGAAAGAGAAAGAGGAGGAGCATGAGAAAGAGGAGGACAGAGAGAGAGGACAGAGAGAGAGGAGGACAGAGAGAGAGGAGGTCAGAGAAAGAGGATGACAAAGAAAGAGGAGGACAGAGAAAGAGGAGGACAGAGAAAGAGGAGGACAGAGAAAGAGGAGGAAAGAGAAAGAGGAGGAGCATGAGAAAGAGGAGGACAGAGAGAGAGGAGGACAGAGAGAGAGGAGGACAGAGAAAGAGGAGGACAGAGAAAGAGGAGGACAGAGAAAGAGGAGGACAGAGAAAGAGGAGGAAAGAGAAAGAGGAGGAGCATGAGAAAGAGGAGGACAGAGAGAGAGGAGGACAGAGAGAGAGGAGGACAGAGAAAGAGGAGGAAAGAGAAAGAGGAGGAGCACAGAACGAGAGAAAGAACAACAGATAAAAAAAAGTGATATAGAAAGAACAGGAAGAAACTAAAGAGAACAGTTGAACTTACGATGTGGAGCATGAGATAGTCTCCCAGACCCGGAGCGCTGTCTATCCGGACCAGGATGCCGTCCTTCAGGGAGGTACTGAACCCTACGGTCAGCCTGTCTGAACGTGTGCTGGGCCTCTCGTTGGCTGGCCACTTGAACGTGATGAGGCCTCCTCCTTTCCCGAAGATATAGGTGGTCCCAGCTGAGGAGGAATACGAGAGAGAGAGAGAGAGAGAGAGAGAGAGAGAGAGAGAGAGAGAGAGAGAGAGAGAGAGAGCATGAGCTGAAAGGTTTAGACCAGATGGAGATGATTCAAATATTTATATTATGGTGTTGATTATTGGTGTTTGTTCTGTTGTTATTCTGTAGTTGTTCTGAGTGTTTGCTTTGTCTGTGTTGTTCTGTGTTCATGTAAAGAAACCAAAATTACGATTACTACAGTGTACGTTGAAGAGATATTCTTTGTTACTTTCCTTATGCACACACACACACACACACACACACACAGACATACACACAAGCACACACACTCGCACACACAGGCATACACACAAGCACACACACCCGCCAGAAACTATGATAGCAGTGAACTGTGATGTGTGATGTACATGGCCAAATGAATACACCGCGAAGCACAGGAGCCAAACACCATTCATTTTTGTTAGCGGCAGCAGACGTCTCTCCCCCATTGCTCTCCAGTCATGTTTTAAACCGCCTCCATGGGAAATACTGCGACCTGTACAAGTTAAATATATCTCCCTCCAAAAGGAATTAGCTGTATAGATTTTGACTCATTAATTCTCCAGTTCACATGTATTATTGAAGAGAAGACCGCAGGAGGACGTCTTTTGAAATCCAGCCATACTCCTCCGAAAAGAAACAGACAGACTCAGTTTCTGTCGCTTTAGAGAAGATAAATAGTCATTTTTGAGAGAGACAATTTATTGGCATGACTTTTATGTGCGTTTGTGTGAACGTATGTACAGTATAGCTTGCTTATGTGAAAATATGCACTTTGTGTGTGCGTGCGTGTGTGCGTGTGTGTGTGTGTGTGTGTGTGTGTGTGTGTGTGTGTGTGTGTGTAGATAGATAGATAGATAGATAGATAGATAGATAGATAGATAGATAGATAGATAGATAGATAGATAGATAGATAGATAGATAGATAGATAGATAGATAGATAGATAGATAGATAGATAGATAGATAGATAGATAGATAGATAGATAGATAGATAGATAGATAGATAGATAGATAGATAGATAGATAGATAGATAGATAGATAGATAGATAGATAGATAGATAGATAGATAGATAGATAGATAGATAGATAGATAGATAGATAGATAGATATATAGATAGATAGATAGATAGATAGATAGATAGATAGATAGATAGATAGATAGATAGATAGATAGATAGATAGATAGATAGATAGATAGATAGATAGATAGATAGATATATAGATAGATAGATAGATAGATAGTTCATAAAATAATACTAAAAAGGCTGTTGCCTCTATCCCATTAAGACAACACAACACTGCCCTAAGACAACACAGCACGGCCCTAAGACAACACAGCATGGCCCTAAGACAACACAGCACGACCCTAAGACAACACAGCACTGCCCTAAGACAACACAGCACTGCCCTAAGACAACACAGCACGGCCCTAAGACAACACAACACTGCCCTAAGACAACACAGCACGGCCCTAAGACAACACAGCATGGCCCTAAGACAACACAGCACGACCCTAAGACAACACAACACTGCCCTAAGACAACACAGCACGGCCCTAAGACAACACAGCATGGCCCTAAGATAACACAGCACGACCCTAAGACAACACAGCACTGCCCTAAGACAACACAGCACTGCCCTAAGACAACACAGCACGGCCCTAAGACAACACAGCACATCCCTAAGACAACACAGCACGGCCCTAAGACAACACAGCATGACCCTAAGACAACACTTAAAGCCCTATTCAGACGGGATACGTTTTACTGGGGGAGCTCAGGTAATGTAATTATGTACACGAGCACAAATCACCACGTTCAACATTTTAGTCCCGTCTGAATCTGCCACGTCAGTAATTTTTACTTGGCAAGAAGGTTATTATCCCAGCCCTAAAAACCTAGTGTTTTTCGGCAAACTCCAAGGTCCTCTGATAATACTTATCCCATGTGAATCGTCATCTCTGTGTTTTGAGAGATTTTAGAGTTTAACAGGTGATGCATCCAGTTTGGGTAAGAGCATGGGAACAAATTGATAGTTAAAACAAAGTGCTATGCAGGTAGCCTATAGATAAATGATATGTTTTGTCCTATATCAACTTTTCTAGAGCCATACTTCTCTTTTAAAAGATAAAGTGGGCGATATTGTGCCAATGAAATGATACTTTGCTGAATGCGTCAGTTAATTAAATGTCTGCATAGGATCCAGTTCATGGTTCTTATTAATAGATCATTATTATTTTGACTTTCTCTGAACTGAAGGCCATTAGGCCAATATTAGGTGATCCCTAAACATCTGAAATATCTTCACGCCTAGAAGAGCCTCCAGGCTTCCGTCATAACGGTTAATGGGGGGCGGGGGGGGAATTAATTACTGGGCAGTTTGGTAAAACTAATCCTGTCCGAATCGTCCACTGGAAAAAACTGACATGCTGGGGTAATTACATTACTGACATTCTAGGGCCTACGTGTGTGTGTGTGTGTGTGTGCGTGTGCGTGTGCGTGTGAAATAACTGGGGTGAGACACTGTACCCAATGACAGGCCGCTCCTTACAGACTAATCTTCTCTCATCTAATAGGCTTGTTAGGAGGAAGTCCGTTTCTAGGAGAATATGCTCCATGACAGATTGCTGAAAACCAAGAATACGGATATTTACGCTTTTCTACTCGAACGGTATAATAAACGGATGTCGGACACTATTGCTGAATCATCTGACTATGTGACTGTATTCTAATAAACTGTCCAAGAATGGGTTTGGAGATGACTTCTATTGTAATGATATAATACAGTTCACTGACTGAGTGAGTAAGGTCCATGAAACCCTTCATCATGCTTAGAAAAGAGAGTTCGCTAGATAACGCCAGTCTGAGTTTGTCACGCCCTGGCTCTCGGACTCCTGTTATGTTGAGCCAGGGTGTGTTGTTTCTATGTGTTTTGTGTTCTAGGTTGATTATCTAGCTCATGTGTTTCTGTGTTGGCCGGGGTGGTTCTCTGTGGGAACCATACTTAGGCAGCCTGTTTTCCACAGTGTTTTGTGGGATCTTGTTCCGTGTTGGTTTTGTATTGTAACCAAGGACTTCACGTTATCGTTTTGTTCGTGTGGTGAATCTAAATAAAAGTATGTTCACTTATTACGCTGCGCATTGGTCCACTGTGTTCGACGATTGTGACAGAAGATCCCACCATAACTGGACCAAGCAGCGTGTCCAGGAGCCAACGCCAGAGGTGAATCTAATGGATGTCCACCTCGACTGGGTCAAGCAGCGTGTCCAGGAGCCAACGCCAGAGAGGACTCTAATGGATATCAACCTCGACTGGGTCAAGCCGCGTGAGGAGGAGAGAGGTTGGACTTGGGAGCAGAGGCTGGAGAGTCTGGCGAGAGCCATGGAGGCCATAGCCACGGGGGAGAGACGAACCCAAGAAATGTTTAGGGGGGGGCTCACACCGTGGACGACGGGACTGCTGGAGGCAGATAAGGGGCGAGTTAGTGGACGAGGAGAGAAGGCCACCGGGTTACGGGAGCCATTGGCGAGTAGAGGGAAGGAAAATGTAGAGGCACGGCGAGAGGTACTGAGGTGTGTTGCCAGTCCGGTCCGGCCCGTTCCTGATCCCCGGGTAAGGCCAGTGGTGTGTGTTCCCAGTGCGGTCCGGCCTGTTCCTGTCCCTCGCACCAAGCCTGTGATGCGCGTCGCCAGCCCGGTCCGGCCTGTTCCTGCCTCTCGCACCAAGCCTATGGTGCGCGTCGCCAGCCCGGTCCGGCCTGTTCCTGCTCCCCGCACCAAGCCAATGGTGCGCGTCGCCAGCCCGGCCCGGCCTGTTCCTGCTCCCCGCACCAAGCCTGTAGTGCGCTTCGTCAGCCCGGTTCGGCCCGTCCCTGCTCCCCGCACCAAGCCTGTGGTGTGCGTCATCAGCCCGGTCCGGCCTGTTCCTGCTCCCCGCACCAAGCCTGTGGTGTGCGTCGTCAGCCCGGTCCGGCCCGTTCCTGCTCCCCGCACCAAGCCTGTGGTGCGCGTCATCAGTCCGGCACAGCCCGTTCCTGGGTCACCGGTGCCTGGTCAGGTACCGGTCAGCTGCTCCACATCGGAGCCTAAGCAATCCGCTCCACCGATGTCCAGTCCAGCTCCAGCCAGCGGGGCCAGACCGGACCAGGGGCGCTACGGAGGGTGGTGGTCAAGCCCGGAGCCGGAACCGCCTCCGAGGAGGAATGCCCACCCGGCCCTCCCCTGTTCGGTTTATGTTTGGCGCGGTCGCAGTCCGCGCCTTTGGGGGGGGGTACTGTCACGCCCTGGCTCTGGGACTCTGTTATGTTGAGCCAGGGTGTGTTGTTTCTATGTGTTTTGTGTTCTAGGTTGATTATCTAGCTCATGTGTTTCTATGTTGGCCGGGGTGGTTCTCAATCAGAGGCAACGAGTATCAGCTGTTGCTTGTTGTCTCTGATTGGGAACCATACTTAGGCAGCCTGTTTTCCACAGTGTTTTGTGGGATCTTGTTCCGTGTTGGTTTTGTATTGTAACCAAGGACTTCACGTTATCGTTTTGTTGTTTTGTTCGTGTGGTGAATCTAAATAAAAGTATGTTCACTTATCACGCTGCGCATTGGTCCACTGTGTTCGACGATCGTGACAGAGTTACGCAAAGTGTATTGTAAAGTGCATTATCAATAATTAAGCTTAGAGTGACTGTGACTCCTGACATCATAGTCACTGCTTATCGGAATTAGAGAGGGGGATTGCTGAGAAATTGGAAGAAGTCTCATACGATGGCAAGAAACATTTTGAAGATCCACTTTAAGTTACAAGAGAAAACAAATGAGACTATGTCATCACAAGTTTATTTTCTTTATTTGAAGTTTCAACTAACTTTTTTTCCAATTAGTGTAAGCATACTTTGGCTGAATGACAGCAAGATGTTTTAGCATTCAATCACTGAACTAGACACGATGCTGAAGCTTTTAAGACAATTAAAAAGCAGAAAAGTGCCTTCCTTTGTGTATACTGATGAGCATGATGTATTTTCTCTATAATGCGTTCCAGGTACGTGCATAAATGAATAATGTGGCGGAAGGTTTCAAGATGGAGAAAATGGCCTGAACCACTAACAGCTTCATAAAATACATTTTATTTTCAAAGTGAAGACGTGTGCATCTGTAATTAAGTAATGTGGCTTTAAAACTACTAATGGGGATCGTCATAGAAACCTGACAGGCATTCAGATGGGAGACAGCTCTCTGAAATTTGCAATTAGAATTTCCATGAACTGATGCAAAGACTGGTTAATGGCTTTCTAAGAATTGTTTCACAGTGGAGGACAATAGGCAAGCTGACTACCCCAGCCAGATCACCCGTGATACAAGTCAGTATTCGACGTCCGTCCATGTCTGAGGACGTCGGGAGATGACGTTTAAAGCGGCCACTAGGGGCGACAGTGAGCCCTGTTACATTCAATTAGGTTTCAGTTTTGCTCGGGTGTTCTGGAAGGGGATGGCGGATGGCGTAAGCATCTACCTCTGATTCCAAGGTTGCAAGTTTGAATCGAGCGATAGAAAGTGTTTTTGATATTTTTGTTTTAAGCCTATCCCAAATCTTAACCCTTACCTTAACCATTCAGAGTTAATGACTAAACTTAACCTTAAACACTGTGAAATTTGACATTTCGAATAACTTCAAAATGTAACGTTTGAGAAACACGGATGAACATCTAATTCTGACGTGAGACTGTGAGAGCTGGTAGCAGCACTTATCATCGCCCAGTACAACAACTGATAAAAACCTGGCCTTCGATTCCAATAAAACCACCATGGTTTGCTTCTCTGTTGAAGTCCCTACGTGTTTACCTACAGTACGTCTCGACATCACCTTCATCCCAATGGTAAATAGTATATCTGGTTCTAACAGCAGGTCCTTTGTGAAACAGGGACCATTGAAGAGAGAATGATTGATGTTGTTCTGCTTCAGAGTGCACCGCGAAAAGGTAATTCAAAATACCCTAACTGTCGTGCAATCAGAAAGCTGGATCGTTGCGTACCTACGGTAATTACAGAAAACTGCAACAACAACAAAAAATGACAAAGAAAATCAGAAGTCAGAAATCAGAAATGACAAAAATATAGTCATAAAAATATCAGTAGTCATAACTGTGTCTATGAAGGTCCTGCAGGCAACAGGTAGTGAGATCAAACCACTCAGCAGGGAAAGGCTGAAACAAAGGGGAGGTATGTGAAATAATCTGCCTGTAAACAATTGTTGGAATAATGTCTTGTGTCATGCACGAAGTAGATGTCCTAACCGACTTGCCAAAACTATAGTTTGTTAACGAGAAATGTGTGGAGGGGTTGATAAACGAGTTTTAATGACTCCAACCTAAGTATATGTAAACTTCCGACTCCAACTGTATGTATGGGGGGCTATGACTTTTCCAGAGCCCTCCCGTTTCCTCAGCACCTCCTAAGAAACCTTCTCCTTTCCTGGAACTCAAACACCCCAATACTGAGTGTGGTGGATTGGCCCTCCTCACACTGGTTGAAATGATATTACGTAGTAAGGTGTCAATAATAAGGTGTAAGGTGTCAATAATAACACACGCACAAACACACAAGCTTGTGATGAATAGCACACTCCACCGCATGTCTGTGGTGGTTTGCTTTGTTCTATTCTACACACCGCTCATCTCATATTCAATATGAAAACGGAACACACATACAACACTGCCATCATATGTATACATGCATACTAAATATATGTTCACTTGCCTCCACAGACACACACACACGCACACACCAAAATACAGACTTTCCAAGACATAAGTATCTGTACATGTGCACACCCACACAATCCCTGATGTCATACAGTCTCTAGAATGGAAAGCTTTAAGCAGTTCAAGCCCCCCCCCCCATGGGATGATGTTGAGAGAAGAGCACAGGTATTCTGAGAGTTGAGGGATTTGACATCTATCAGCTGAGCAATTGGATTCCAGTTCTCCTTAGACAAAAGACACGTTGGAGTGGGAGTTTAAAGTGAAGACAGAGCGACAAGCCTCCATCTTCCCCTAACCTTCACAAAGCCATCCATTTTGAATGTATCAGCGGTTAGCACGATGACATTAAGACTGATGCATGGAAATTAGGCCAATTAGTTAGATATAAACCGAGCAGAAATCACAGGGAAACTGAGTGGTGAACCATAAAGGGATGCCAAATCAAAACATTTGCTCCCTGTACCCCACAGTACGGTATTATTACCTTCTGTTTCTCCCAGAACGTTAGCTCCCTGTAAACAGCAGAGGAACCATCCAGTCCTATAGGTGGGTTGATATCACTATGAATAAACAGCAGAGGAACCATCCAGTCCTGTAGGTGGGTTGATATCACTATGAATAAACAGCAGAGGAACCATCCAGTCCTGTAGGTGGGTTGATATCACTATGAATAAACAGCAGAGGAACCATCCAGTCCTGTAGGTAGGTTGATATCACTATGAATAAACAGCAGAGGAACCATCCAGTCCTGTAGGTGGGTTGATATCACTATGAATAAACAGCAGAGGAACCATCATTCAGGCCCTGATGATTACACATGGCAGTTATGTACTGCTTGTTGTGTAACAACATGTCTATCTCTTCCCCATAGTTATTCCTCTCCTCTCCTCTCCTCTCCTCTCCTCTCCTCTCCTCTCCTCTCCTCTCCTCTCCTCTCCTCTCCCTCTCCCTCTCCTCTCCTCTCCTCTCCTCTCCTCTCCTCTCCTCTCCTCTCCTCTCCTCTCCTCTCCTCTCCTCTCCTCTCCTCTCCTCTTTATTCCCTCCTTTCCTGTTGTCATTCTGTGACTACAGAGGGAGTAAGGCTCAGAGTGATGGGGAATGAAGATACCGCTCTGCGAGCGAGAGAGGGGAGCAAAGAGGAGGGGTGAGGGAGGTATATTGGAGTGGAGGGAAGAGGAGGAGGAGGGAGGAGGGAGGTAGATTGGAGGGGAGGGTACAGCCGAGCAATATCAAAAGTGTCACCGTGCGGTGAGGCATCAGACTGGGGAGGTAGACAGGAGAGATGGGATTTTGATAGAGCCTGCTTTGCAGATGCCACCTCTAGACCTCCAAATAACATCATTTTCAAAGAAACTGTGTCCACAGTTCTCCCGAGGTGTGCTTCCCCACAGCGACTAAAGTACAGAGAAAAAATTAGGAGGAGAGAAACTCATCCATAGATTGAAGGGGAGAAATTAGTCAACCCAAGAAATGAAGAGGGGGGAGAGAATTGTACAGCGGGGGAAATACACTTCTCTAGCGTTTAACACAGCTTTCCAAGAGACACGACTTTCATGTTAAATATGTCACTTATTTGATTATTCACACATCATCGTTATGTACAAAGATTGTGATTTCTTATCAATCACATGAATCAAATATAACTAGACAGTTGCAGTATTTGATGTAAGTTGAGTGTGCGTGCTGTGGTGCGACCCACAGAATACCCAATAGCCTTGTTTTTTCTGAGACAACAGACCAGTTAGAGTACGAGACGAGACAAAATGAGTCATTGATGCTCCACCACTAGCTGTGGTTAATTTCTCACATGGCGTAGTCAGCAGGGGACTGTTTCACATGGCGTAGTCAGCAGGGGACTGATTCACATGGCGTAGTCAGCTGGGGACTGATTCACATGGCGTAGTCAGCAGGGGACTGATTCACATGGCGTAGTCAGCAGGGGACTGATTCACATGGCGTAGTCAGCTGGGGACTGATTCACATGGCGTAGTCAGCAGGGGACTGTTTCACATGGCGTGGTCAGCAGGGGACTGATTCACATGGCGTAGTCAGCAGGGGACTGATTCACATGGCGTAGTCAGCAGGGGACTGATTCCACTGTTTACACATTGTAGAGTCTAACAGCTTGCCGGACCATCTGTAAGAAATGACTGTGAGGACTGGGGAGAGCTGAGGGAGGTTGCCTTGATAGCCGGGCCGCAGAGCAATGTGCCATTTCAGCATCTCTGTCATCTATTGTGTGCAGTTTGTTTGGTTCTTTGGAAACTTTCATAATTGTAAGTCACAAGTACTTTTTAAAATAAAGGGAGCATTGAAAAGAGTGATAGCTTACATGCCACTTTATGAAAATGCCATTAAAAATATACTAAATCTTATGCAATCAGAAAACAAGACCATTGATTATACAGGATATTGCCAAACATGCAGTAAAACCCACTACATAATGGCCCTGCACTAAAAGCCACTCAATTATAGGTCTTCACTTAAACCCACTAAATTATATGTCTGCACAAAAATGACATTTGACAAGTGTACTGTGCATCAGTAATCCCACGTGTTTACAAAGATGTAAGATACACCTTCAGACTACAGGTAGTAAGATCTAACCGGATTCCCCTTCAGACTACAGGTAATAAGATCTAACCGGATTCCCCTTCAGACTACAGGTAATAAGATCTAACCGGATTCCCCTTCAGACTACAGGTAATAAGATCTAACCGGATTCCCCTTCAGACTACAGGTAATAAGATCTAACCGGATTCCCCTTCAGACTACAGGTAATAAGATCTAACTGGATTCCCCTTCAGACTACAGGTAATAAGATCTAACAGGATTCCCCTTCAGACTACAGGTAATAAGATCTAACCGGATTCCCCTTCAGACTACAGGTAATAACATTTACATTTACATTTTAGTCATTTAGCAGACGCTCTTATCCAGAGCGACTTACAGTTAGTGAATACCTTTTTTTTTTTTTTTTTTTTTTTTTTATACAGGCCCCCCATGGGAAACGAACCCACAACCCTGGCGTTGCAAACGCCATGCTCTATCAACTGAGCTACATCCCTGCCGGCCATTCCCTCCCCTACCCTGGACGACGCTGGGCCAATTGTGCGCCGCCCATGAGTCTCCCGGTCGCGGCCGGCTGCGACAGAGCCTGGATTCGAACCAGGATCTCTAGTAGCACAGTTAGCACTGCGATGCAGTGCCTTAGACCACTGCGCCACTCAGGAGCTAACTGGATCTAACTGGATTCCCCTTCAGACTACAGGTAATAAGATCTAACCGGATTCCCCTTCAGACTACAGGTAATAAGATCTAACCGGATTCCCCTTCAGACTACAGGTAATAAGATCTAACCGGATTCCCCTTCAGACTACAGGTAATAAGATCTAACCGGATTCCCCTTCAGACTACAGGTAATAAGATCTAACAGGATTCCCCTTCAGACTACAGGTAATAAGATCTAACCGGATTCCCCTTCAGACTACAGGTAATAAGATCTAACCGGATTCCCCTTCAGACTACAGGTAATAAGATCTAACCAGATTCCCCTTCAGACTACAGGTAATAAGATCTAACCGGATTCCCCTTCAGACTACAGGTAATAAGATCTAACCGGATTCCCCTTCAGACTACAGGTAATAAGATCTAACCGGATTCCCCTTCAGACTACAGGTAATAAGATCTAACCGGATTCCCCTTCAGACTACAGGTAATAGGATCTAACCGGATTCCCCTTCAGACTACAGGTAATAAGATCTAACCGGATTCCCCTTCAGACTACAGGTAATAAGATCTAACCGGATTCCCCTTCAGACTACAGGTAATAAGATCTAACCGGATTCCCCTTCAGACTACAGGTAATAAGATCTAACCGGATTCCCCTTCAGACTACAGGTAATAAGATCTAACCGGATTCCCCTTCAGACTACAGGTAATAAGATCTAACCGGATTCCCCTTCAGACTACGGGTAATGAGATCTAACAGGATTCCCCTTCAGACTACAGGTAATAAGATCTAACAGGATTCCCCTTCAGACTATAGGTAATAAGATCTAACAGTATGAAAAATGTATGCGCTCACTAACTGTAAGTCGCTCTGGATAAGAGCGTCTGCTAAATGACTAAAATGTAAATGTAACAGGATTCCCCTTCAGACTCCAGGTAATGAGATCTAACAGGATTCCCCTTCAGACTAGACCTAATGAGATCTAACAGGATTCCCCTTCAGACTAGACCTAATGAGATCCAACAGTCCCAGAGGGTAGGATGCCATCAGGGGCCAAAGGAAATATTGATAGTGAGCTTCTATGACAGAAGGATCTGGGAGCTGGGGGAGGTTGGAGTGATAGCGGGGCCACAGACAGAGCACAATGTGCCATCTCAGTGGATTCTGACTCCGCAGGCAGGCAGGCAGGCAGGCAGCGAGGCTACCCTGGGACAGCAGAACTGCTGCTGTCATGGCTTCCCTGAGTCTGCGTGGCTAATCAACAACAGGTGGTATGAAATGGACCGTGGGTAATCAACAATAGGTTGTTTGCAATGGACAGTGGCCTGCTTTGCAGTCTGCTCAGAGGCAGCTGGAAACGGTTTGCTCGGTGTGTGAGCCACTGTGTCAGCAATTCCACCAGGGAATAATATAATAATAATAATATGCCATTTAGCAGACGCTTTTATCCGAAGCAACTTCCAGTCATGTGCGCATACATGTTTACGTATGGGTGGTCCCGGGGATCGAACCCACTACCCTGGCGTTACAAGCGCCATGCTCTACCAATTGAGCTACAGAGGACCACAGGGAAAGCAGCAGTCAAGTCTCTGTTAGCTAAGGTAGCCTACTGTTACTGTAAAGACAGCATGGTAGCCTACTGTTACTGTAAAGACATTATGGTAGACTACTGTTACTGTAAAGACAGTATGGTAGACTACTGTTACTGTAAAGACAGTATGGTAGACTACTGTTACTGTAAATACGGTATGGTAGCCTACTGTTACTGTAAATACGGTATGG
Organism: Coregonus clupeaformis; assembly: GCF_020615455.1. Taxonomy (NCBI): domain Eukaryota; kingdom Metazoa; phylum Chordata; class Actinopteri; order Salmoniformes; family Salmonidae; genus Coregonus; species Coregonus clupeaformis. Next base: position 3,647,152 of record NC_059220.1, read on the forward strand.
TAGCCTACTGTTACTGTAAATACGGTATGGTAGACTACTGTTACTGTAAAGACAGCCAGATGACAGATGAGTTGCAGTGGATCTATGAATATCGTACACCACAGGAGGCTGGTGAGGGAGGATGGCTCATAATAATGACTGGAATTAAGTTAATGGAATGGTATCAAACGCAAGAAAACCATGTGTTTTATCTGTCAATACCATTCCATTAATTCCATTCCAGCCATTAATATGTGCCCGTCCTTCCCAATTAAGGTGCCACCAGCGACCTGTGTCGTACAGCTAAGGTAAAGTTGACCCCTGGTCAGATACTATAAGCAAACTCTAAAGACTACTGGATGCTTACAGGAGGGTGACTGAGAGAGTTTGTTAGGGAATATCTCTCCAGTATGTTGCTAATGAACATCAGATGTTAGACAGAGGATTGGGATGCGTGGAGGATTCTACACAATGGTCCCTACACCTCCACCAACAGCCTTTTTTAATGTAAAGCACGTTGAGTGAGAGGAGATCAGAGGGACATGGTTGGAGCATGAGATAATGGGATAATTAATGGATGACCGTGAGGTTCAATCCCATCACCACGGAAACATGAGTGACGGGGAAGGTCAGAGTTCCGAGTATTCTGAGGTGACGCAAGATTCCTTTCCTTTCAGAAGGAGCCTTAAAATAAAAATAAAATAATTCAGATGAAGAGGGGGGTGGGGACGGGGGGAGGGTGTGTGAGGGGAGATATGAATGGTGGTCTGCTGAACTCACCCACGCCTCACGGGGAACTGACAGAAGAAAGGCTTTGCGCTGTAGGAGAATGGACAGCACCAGAACAGAGAGAGAGAGGTGAACATGGAGAAAGACAGAGAGAGAGAAGTATAAAGGCTCTGCCTCTCCTCTCTCACTCAGCCCCCCTCCAATGAACACTTTGAGACTCAATTCTTATTCAAAAAATGTATAGTCTTATTGTTCTTTAGTAGTAGAGTACTTAGTTTAAATTTGTGTTGCTGTTCCAGCCCATGTGTGTTCTGTATTTTGTCATGTGTTTGTCATGTTTTGTGTGGACCCCAGGAAGAATAGCTGCTGCTTCTTCAACAGCTAATGGGGATCCCAATAAAAAAATAATCATAACACTGTATCACCAACCAACAAAGTCCATGAGCAATCCATCCGTGCAAAGAGAAAACATGTTGGCTAACCAAACCTGCTTAACGACATCTAGTATATTTCTGGTCATTCTGTGACAGGTAGGCTCTCACACTAATCCCCCACAATCACCGCTGGAGAAATCAAACCCTTTCCACTTGTATCAAAAGCAGCCAAATCCCTTACAACTTTCAACCCAGCTTTAGGGCTTGATTTATTTCCTCTCAGAAAAAAACATAGAACACCTGGCGGGGGATCAGGTCGTTAGCATTTCCGCGATGCCGCTAGCCCCCACACCCCATCGCAGCGTGACACTGATTGTTCACCCCCGATAATGGGCCATTACTTCTACTTTTGTGTTCGTGTTCCCACTGTTGATTTGATAAGATTATATCAAGACAAATAGCACACTTTACAGGGAGCCATTTCGCACAAAAAGGTTGATAAATGTATTTTTCCCCTCTCTCCCTCTAAAGCATGTCCATTTTAAGCGTTCTGTAATCAGATAAAAAAATATATTTAACATTCAGCGGGCTCTTAGAAATCGGATTCATTTTATCTGATAGTATCAGAGGGGACCAATAATGGCTGATACCACACCGTGATTATATAGCAAGGCTTTCCAATTAGTTTCAATTGGAACAATGCGTGTTTGAATTTCCTCCCTCAAAAAATCTTGTTGTTCTTAACTACATCCTAGAGATTTTCTCAAAGACACAAATTCAGTAGGGCGTACAAGACAAGGCAATAACCTGGTCCTTAGAGGGGGTTTCTGTCTGAGATGTTGGCCTTTCTATAATCTGGAGTATCAATAATGTGTGACTTAATGGTCATGTTCTCCTGGTCTTCGTGGTCTCGCTCTATAACGTAACATAAATCCCCATTAGAGTGCTTTTCAGGGTGTATTGGGGCCTCAAACTCTGGCTCACATTCACAGCCCCCTTCCTGGTCGTTGTCATGACAGCAGCTGACTTAAGAAGATATTGGTGACAAAGGGAGAGGAGGAAATCGAGATATAACCTGAAGTACAAAACTCTGTTGGTTTTTCATCGCCATCCAAACCTCTGTAGACCACAGGAGGTTGGTGGTACCTTAATTGGGGGAGGACGGGCTTGTGGTAATGGCTGGAGCTGAATCAGTGGAATGGTATCAAATACATCAAACACATGGTTCCTATGGTTTCCGTGGTTTCCATGTGTTTGATGCCATTCCATCTGCTCCGTTCCATACATTATTATGAGCCGTCCTCCCCTCAGCAGCCTCCACTGCCCTAGACTGTTAACTACACTATACATACAAAAGTATGTGGACACCCATTCAAATTAGTGGATTCTATTTCAGCCACACCCATTGCTGACAGGTGTGTAAAATCGAGCACACAGCCATGCGATCTCCATAGACAAACATTGGCAGTTTAATGGCCTTACCGTCATAGGATGCCACATTTCCAACAAGTCAGTTCGTCAAATTTCTGCCCTGCTAAAGCTGCCCCGGTCAACTGTAAGTGGAAACTTCTAGGAGCAACAACGGCTCAGCTGCGAAGTGGTAGGCCACACAAGCTCACAGAACGGGACCGCTGAGTGCTGAAGCGCGTAGCGCATAAAAATAATCTGCCCTCGGTTGCAACACTCACTACCGAGTTCCAAACTGCCTCTGGAAGCCACATCAGCACAACAACTGTTCGTCGGGAGCTTCATGAAATGGGTTTCCATAGGAAGAGCAGCTGCACACAAGCCTAAGATCACCATGCGCAATGCCAAGCGTCGGCTGGAGTGGTATAAAGCTTGCCGACATTGGACTCTGGAGCAGTGGAAATGCATTGTCTGGAGTGATGAATCGCACTTCACCATCTGGCAGTCCGACGGACGAATCTGGGTTTAGCGCAAACAGGCGAACACTACCTGCCCAAATCTATAGTGCCAACTGTAAAGTTGGAGGAGGAATAATGGTCTGGGGCTGTTTTTCATGGTTCGGGCTAGGCCCCTTAGTTCCAGTGAAGGGAAATCTTTTACGCTACAGAATACAATGACATTCTAGACGATTCTGTGCTTCCAACTTTGTGGCAACAGTTTGGGGAAGGCCCTTTCCTATTTCAGCATGACAATGCCCCCGTGCACAAAGCGAGGTCCATACAGAAATGGTTTGTCGAGATCGGTGTGGGAGAACTTGACTGCCCTGCGCAGAGCCTTCCCAGAACAGTGGAGGCTGTTATAGCAGCAAAGGGGGGACCAACTCCATTTTAATGCCCATGATTTTGGAATGAGATGTTCAACGAGCTGGTGTCCACATACTTTTGGTCATGTAGTGAATGTTGGTTTTCGTCACTTCAATACAATAGGAATATAATTTATGGAATCAAGAACAACTAACTGGAGCAGTGACCGAGAGAGAATGAGACGGAGAACGTGAGAGGAAGAGAGAGAGAGGAAAAGCAAGAGAGACAGAAGCAATGAGAGAGAGGAACAAAATAGGGACCCATTTAGAGAGAAAGTGAGAGAAGAAGAGTAAGAGGTAGATAGAGAGAAGCTGAGGAGCCCCCCCTCTTTCTCTCTCTACCTCTCTCGCTCTCTACCTCTCTCTCTCTCTCTCTCTCTCTCTCTCTCTCTCTACCTCTCTCTATACTTCTCTCTCTCTCTCTCATCTCTCTCTCTCTCTCTCTCTCTCTACTCTCTCTCTACCCCCTCTCCTCTCATCTCTCTCTCTCTCTCTCTCTCTCTCTCTCTCTACCTCTCTCTCTCTCTCTCTCTCTCTCTCTCTCTCTCTCTCTCTCTCTCTCTCTCTCTCTCTCTCTCTCTCTCTCTCTCTCTCTCTCTCTCTCTCTCTCTCTCTCTCTCTCTCTCTCTCTCCAGTTTACTTAGTGTTTTGGGCTTAATGTGGATCAGAGGGTGTGACTCCATCTGATGTTTATCTAACTGAGATGCCGCTCCTCTCCTTACCTGCCATCCTATCCGGTGTGTGTGAGATGGAGCTCCTATTTTGTGCCATGGCATGTGGGAACACCACAATACTACCACACTGCCGCAGCAGCTCTGGATCTAGTGGTCTAGTCAGGGATGTTGAATGAAACTGATAAACAGCGTTTGTACATCCTCGGATGCTCACCAATAGCTCCTGCTCACTATTATCCCTTTGCACACACATTACACTATTAAACTATTATTATTATTATTAAATATTAAACTATTACACATATGAGAGGAGGAGGAGGAGGAGGAGGAGGAGGAGGACAGAGAGGGAAGTAGGAAGAGAGAAACTGGGAGAGAAGATTGAAAAAGAAAGAGAGAGAGAGCAGGCAGGCAGGCCAGAGGTAGTATGGTGTGTTAGTCCCAGATAGAGGTAGTATGGTGTGTTAGTCCCTGATAGAGGTAGTATGGTGTGTTAGTCCCAGATAGAGGTAGTATGGTGTGTTAGTCCCTGATAGAGGTAGTATGGTGTGTTAGTCCCTGATAGAGGTAGTATGGTGTGTTAGTCCCTGATAGAGGTAGTATGGTGTGTTAGTCCCAGATAGAGGTAGTATGGTGTGTTAGTCCCAGATAGAGGTAGTATGGTGTGTTAGTCCCTGATAGAGGTAGTATGGTGTGTTAGTCCCAGATAGAGGTAGTATGGTGTGTTAGTCCCTGATAGAGGTAGTATGGTGTGTTAGTCCCTGATAGAGGTAGTATGGTGTGTTAGTCCCTGATAGAGGTAGTATGGTGTGTTAGTCCCTGATAGAGGTAGTATGGTGTGTTAGCCCCTGATAGAGGTAGTATGGTGTGTTAGTCCCTGATAGAGGTAGTATGGTGTGTTAGTCCCTGATAGAGGTAGTATGGTGTGTTAGTCCCTGATAGAGGTAGTATGGTGTGTTAGTCCCTGATAGAGGTAGTATGGTGTGTTAGTCCCTGATAGAGGTAGTATGGTGTGTTAGTCCCTGATAGAGGTAGTATGGTGTGTTAGTCCCTGATAGAGGTAGTATGGTGTGTTAGTCCCTGATAGAGGTAGTATGGTGTGTTAGTCCCTGATAGAGGTAGTATGGTGTGTTAGTCCCTGATAGAGGTTAGTCCCTGATAGAGGTAGTATGGTGTGTTAGCCCCTGATAGAGGTAGTATGGTGTGTTAGTCCCTGATAGAGGTAGTATGGTGTGTTAGTCCCTGATAGAGGTAGTATGGTGTGTTAGTCCCTGATAGAGGTAGTATGGTGTGTTAGTCCCTGATAGAGGTTAGTCCCTGATAGAGGTAGTATGGTGTGTTAGTCCCTGATAGAGGTAGTATGGTGTGTTAGTCCCTGATAGAGGTAGTATGGTGTGTTAGTCCCAGATAGAGGTAGTATGGTGTGTTAGTCCCAGATAGAGGTAGTATGGTGTGTTAGTCCCTGATAGAGGTAGTATGGTGTGTTAGTCCCTGATAGAGGTAGTATGGTGTGTTAGCCCCTGATAGAGGTAGTATGGTGTGTTAGTCCCTGATAGAGGTAGTATGGTGTGTTAGCCCCTGATAGAGGTAGTATGGTGTGTTAGTCCCTGATAGAGGTAGTATGGTGTGTTAGTCCCTGATAGAGGTAGTATGGTGTGTTAGTCCCTGATAGAGGTAGTATGGTGTGTTAGTCCCTGATAGAGGTAGTATGGTGTGTTAGTCCCTGATAGAGGTAGTATGGTGTGTTAGTCCCTGATAGAGGTAGTATGGTGTGTTAGTCCCTGATAGAGGTAGTATGGTGTGTTAGCCCCTGATAGAGGTAGTATGGTGTGTTAGTCCCTGATAGAGGTAGTATGGTGTGTTAGTCCCTGATAGAGGTTAGTCCCTGATAGAGGTAGTATGGTGTGTTAGTCCCTGATAGAGGTAGTATGGTGTGTTAGTCCCTGATAGAGGTAGTATGGTGTGTTAGTCCCAGATAGAGGTAGTATGGTGTGTTAGTCCCTGATAGAGGTAGTATGGTGTGTTAGTCCCTGATAGAGGTAGTATGGTGTGTTAGTCCCTGATAGAGGTAGTATGGTGTGTTAGTCCCTGATAGAGGTAGTATGGTGTGTTAGTCCCTGATAGAGGTAGTATGGTGTGTTAGTCCCTGATAGAGGTAGTATGGTGTGTTAGTCCCTGATAGAGGTAGTATGGTGTGTTAGTCCCTGATAGAGGTAGTATGGTGTGTTAGTCCCAGATAGAGGTAGTATGGTGTGTTAGTCCCTGATAGAGGTAGTATGGTGTGTTAGTCCCTGATAGAGGTAGTATGGTGTGTTAGTCCTGATAGAGGTAGTATGGTGTGTTAGTCCCTGATAGAGGTAGTATGGTGTGTTAGTCCCAGATAGAGGTAGTATGGTGTGTTAGTCCCAGATAGAGGTAGTATGGTGTGTTAGTCCCAGATAGAGGTAGTATGGTGTGTTAGTCCCTGATAGAGGTAGTATGGTGTGTTAGTCCCAGATAGAGGTAGTATGGTGTGTTAGTCCATGATAGAGGTTAGTCCCTGATAGAGGTAGTATGGTGTGTTAGTCCCTGATAGAGGTTAGTCCCTGATAGAGGTAGTATGGTGTGCTAGTCCCTGATAGAGGTAGTATGGTGTGTTAGTCCCTGATAGAGGTAGTATGGTGTGTTAGCCCCTGATAGAGGTAGTATGGTGTGTTAGTCCCTGATAGAGGTAGTATGGTGTGTTAGTCCCAGATAGAGGTAGTATGGTGTGTTAGTCCCTGATAGAGGTAGTATGGTGTGTTAGTCCCTGATAGAGGTAGTATGGTGTGTTAGTCCCTGATAGAGGTAGTATGGTGTGTTAGTCCCTGATAGAGGTAGTATGGTGTGTTAGTCCCTGATAGAGGTAGTATGGTGTGTTAGTCCCTGATAGAGGTAGTATGGTGTGTTAGTCCCAGATAGAGGTAGTATGGTGTGTTAGTCCCTGATAGAGGTAGTATGGTGTGTTAGTCCCTGATAGAGGTAGTATGGTGTGTTAGTCCCTGATAGAGGTAGTATGGTGTGTTAGTCCCTGATAGAGGTAGTATGGTGTGTTAGTCCCTGATAGAGGTAGTATGGTGTGTTAGTCCCAGATAGAGGTAGTATGGTGTGTTAGTCCCAGATAGAGGTAGTATGGTGTGTTAGTCCCTGATAGAGGTAGTATGGTGTGTTAGTCCCTGATAGAGGTAGTATGGTGTGTTAGTCCCAGATAGAGGTAGTATGGTGTGTTAGTCCCTGATAGAGGTAGTATGGTGTGTTAGTCCCAGATAGAGGTTAGTCCCTGATAGAGGTAGTATGGTGTGTTAGTCCCTGATAGAGGTAGTATGGTGTGTTAGTCCCTGATAGAGGTAGTATGGTGTGTTAGTCCCTGATAGAGGTAGTATGGTGTGTTAGTCCCAGATAGAGAGGTAGTATGGTGTGTTAGTCCCAGATAGAGGTAGTATGGTGTGTTAGTCCCTGATAGGGGTAGTATGGTGTGTTAGTCCCTGATAGAGGTAGTATGGTGTGTTAGTCCCAGATAGAGGTAGTATGGTGTGTTAGTCCCTGATAGAGGTAGTATGGTGTGTTAGTCCCTCATAGAGGTAGTATGGTGTGTTAGCCCCTGATAGAGGTAGTATGGTGTGTTAGTCCCTGATAGAGGTAGTATGGTGTGTTAGTCCCTGATAGAGGTAGTATGGTGTGTTAGTCCCTGATAGAGGTAGTATGGTGTGTTAGTCCCTGATAGAGGTAGTATGGTGTGTTAGTCCCTGATAGAGGTAGTATGGTGTGTTAGTCCCTGATAGAGGTTAGTCCCTGATAGAGGTAGTATGGTGTGTTAGTCCCTGATAGAGGTTAGTCCCTGATAGAGGTAGTATGGTGTGTTAGTCCCTGATAGAGGTTAGTCCCAGATAGAGGTAGTATGGTGTGTTAGTCCCAGATAGAGGTAGTATGGTGTGTTAGCCCCTGATAGAGGTAGTATGGTGTGTTAGTCCCTGATAGAGGTAGTATGGTGTGTTAGTCCCTGATAGAGGTAGTATGGTGTGTTAGTCCCTGATAGAGGTAGTATGGTGTGTTAGTCCCTGATAGAGGTAGTATGGTGTGTTAGTCCCTGATAGAGGTAGTATGGTGTGTTAGTCCCTGATAGAGGTAGTATGGTGTGTTAGTCCCTGATAGAGGTAGTATGGTGTGTTAGTCCCTGATAGAGGTAGTATGGTGTGTTAGTCCCTGATAGAGGTAGTATGGTGTGTTAGTCCCTGATAGAGGTAGTATGGTGTGTTAGTCCCTGATAGAGGTAGTATGGTGTGTTAGCCCCTGATAGAGGTAGTATGGTGTGTTAGTCCCTGATAGAGGTAGTATGGTGTGTTAGTCCCTGATAGAGGTTAGCCCCTGATAGAGGTAGTATGGTGTGTTAGTCCCAGATAGCGCTGGTCATTCTTTGGTCTCTCCTCAACAACAATGACTCTACTACAGTGGATGAGCAATGTGTGTCTGTGTGTGTCTCTGTGTGTCTGTGTGTGTCTCTCTGTGTGTGTGTGTGTGTCTCTCTGTGTGTGTGTGTGTGTGTGTGTGTCTCTGTGTGTGTGTGTGTATAGCGTGTGCCTGTTTGTCTCTTCTCTCTCTTGTGTGAAAGCTGCTAAACCCTCCTCCCTCTGAAGACGTGCTGAGAAGAAAGAAAGAAAGAAAGAAAGAAAGAAAGAAAGAAAGAAAGAAAGAAAGAAAGAAAGAAAGAAAGAAAGAAAGAAAGAAAGAAAGAAAGGAGATATAAAGGATGGCATCTCTTGTAGCTCTTGCGGTTCATGCAGCTCAAGCAGTTTTATTACAGGTGTGCCTTCTCAAAAGTTAATTTGTGGTATTTATTTCCTTCTTAACGCGTTTGAGCGTTTATACCCCTACCTTGTGACAAGGTAGGGGGGTATACAGAAGATAGCCCTATTTGGTAAACAGCTCAAATAATCAAAGAGAAACGACAGTCCATCATTACTTTAAGACATGAAGGTCAGTCAATACGGAACATTTCAAGAACTTTGAACGTTTCTTCAAGTGCAGTCGCAAAAACCATCAAGCGCTATGATGAAACTGACTCTCATGAGGACCGCCACAGGAATGGAAGACCCAGAGTTACCTCTGCACATCAACTGTTCAGAGGAGACTGTGTGAATCAGGCCTTCATGGTCGAATTGCTGCAAAGAAACCACTACTAAAGGACACCAATAAGAAGAAGAGGCTTGCTTGGGCCAAGAAACACGAGCATTGGACATTAGACCGATGGCAATTTGTCCTTTGGTCTGGAGTCCAAATTGGAGATTTTTGGTTCCAACCGCTGTGTCTTTGTGAGATGCGGTGTGGGTGAACGGATGATCTCCGCATTTGTATTTCCCACCGTAACGCATGGAGGAGGAGGTGTTATGGTGTGGGGGTGCTTTGCTGGTGACACTGTCTGTGATTTATTTAGAATTCAAGGCACACTTAACCAGCATGGCTACCACAGCATTCTGCAGCAATACGCCATCCCATCTGGTTGCGGCTTAGTGGGACTATCATTTGCTTTTCAACAGGACAATGACACAACACACCTCCAGGCTGTGTAAGGGCGATTTTAGCAAGAAGGAGAGTGATGGAGTGCTGCATCAGATGACCTGGCCTCCACAATCCCCCGACCTCAACCCAATTGAGATGGTTTGGGATGAGTCGGACCGCAGAGTGAAGGAAAAGCAGCCAACAAGTGCTCAGCATATGTGGGAACTCCTTCAAGACTGTTGGAAAACCATTCCAGGTAAAGCTGGTTGAGAGAATGCCAAGAGTGTGCAAAGCTGTCATCAAGGCAAAAGGTGGCTATTTGAAGAATCTGAAATATAAAATAGATTTTGATTTGTTAAACACTTTTTTGGGTTACTACATGATTCCATATGTGTTATTTCATAGTTTTGTTGTCTTCACTATTATTCTACAATGTAGAAAATAGTAAAAAATAAATAAAAACCCTTGAATGAGGAGGTGTTCTAAAACTTTTGACCGGTAATTTCTTCCATCCTAGACAAATCTTGCAGGCCCCTCCCCTATCAGGGTGTATTGGTACTTCCCTTATGCACCACGCTTTTCCATGTTCTAACTTTTACTATTCCACAGGTCAGTATAGTCTACCAGTCTAACTGTCTATCCTGCCCAGGTCAGTATAGTCTACCAGTCTAACTGTCTATCCTGCCCAGGTCAGTATAGTCTACCAGTCTAACTGTCTATCCTGCCCAGGTCAGTATAGTCTACCAGTCTAACTGTCTATCCTGCCCAGGTCAGTATAGTCTACCATTCTAACTGTCTATCCTGCCCAGGTCAGTATAGTAATCCTTCTACCCCCCCAAAAAAATTGTAAAGTGGTTATCCCACTGCCTATAGGGTGAATGCACCAATTTGTGAGTCGCTCTGTTTAAGAGCGTCTGCTAAATGACGTAAATGTGCCCTTGAGCAAGGCACTTAACCCTAATTGCTCCTGTAAGTCGCTCTGGATAAGAGCGTCTGCTAAATGACTAAAATGTAAATGTAAAAAATATAGTCTACCAGTCTAACTGTCTATCCTGCCCAGGTCAGTATAGTCTACCAGTCTAACTGTCTATCCTGCCCAGGTCAGTATAGTCTACCAGTCTAACTGTCTATCCTGCCCAGGTCAGTATAGTCTACCAGTCTAACTGTCTATCCTGCCCAGGTCAGTATAGTCTACCAGTCTAACTGTCTATCCTGCCCAGGTCAGTATAGTCTACCAGTCTAACTGTCTATCCTGCCCAGGTCAGTATAGTCTACCAGTCTAACGGTCTATCCTGTCCTCTATCCACCATTCATAGTGACAATAGTGGTGGCTGGATCATTTGACCAGATCAGCAATAGGCGGGCAATCATACCACACATAAACGCATTCAAAGCTACACCAATTTTCTATATAAATCCTCAAGAACAAGGAGGAATAGCTGATAGGCAGGGGAGAGGCAAGGTTCTTCATATATGATCCAAGCAGGCCCAGTTATTCAGGAAAGCTTAACGGGCGCTCTGCCTCCTCTCCAATCCGAGTGGCTATTCCTTGCGAACCTAGAATCTAAATCTTCAATATAGCCTAAATATTTATCATTTCATTTTTTTAATGTATTATATTTTATATGTAGCGTAAACACAAGCAGTCGCAATGTTTTAATCTGATTAGGACGCTTCAAAGTCTCCTGTAGGCTACCTGCACACGTTTGTCCAAAATTTAATTCCAGCAACCAACTGTGTATTGGCCGCGCCATTTGATGTATGGAAACACACACACACACACACACACAGTTAACAAAGTGATTTATAGTGAGAGGTGTGAAACAGAGGTATAAGAAGAGAGGAAAAAGGGAATGAGACAGAGAGAGAAAACAAACAGAGAGCAAAATGAAGTATGGTTCTTCCCAACAGCACCTTGTGCACTCGTGTTGAAAACTCACATTTATTCAATTCACTTGGATTTATGACATCATCAGTCATACGGCCCACCTGAACTGAATAAGTCAGTTATGGGTATGCCGCTCCATCCATCTCCCATCGCTGTGTGTGTGTGTGTGTGAGTGTGTGTGTGTGTGTGTGGGTGTGTGTGCCCCATTGCAGCGAAAACTAATATTTTCTCACAGTATGTGACTGAATCACCACTCCTCGGAAATACAGAGAGGGAGGGAAGGAGGGAAGGAGGGATGGAGGGAAGGAGGGAAGGAGGGAAGGAGGGAGGTAGGGAAGTAGGGAAGGAGGGAAGGAGGGAAGGAGGGAAGGAGGGAAGGAGGAAGGGAGATTGACAATAAAGGCCGGTTCATACTTTGACTGTAGACAACTAGAATGCGACAAGTGTCGCTGGTCAAAACGACATTGAATTTATACTCCGGTGGGCTGTCTGTAAACTGTCGCTGTGACTGTTTCCTTGTTGCAGACAGATGAAAAAAGTTCAACTTTGACCTTGTTGCTGTATCCCATGTCGTGGTCACCTGACTGCGCTAGCAACGAGACAGTGCACAAGTTCTAAAATTCTCCGGCAGAATGCCCTGTTTTTGCTTCGTCACACTCACAGCTTGTCATTAACATGTAAATCATTATCTTGTTGTCAGTTTATTTCCTGTAATAATTTTTTAAATGTTGTTATGCTCTGGTCATTATTTGAACTGGCTGGCCAGCTAGCTAGCTAGCTAACAAGCTACACTCTTAGAAAAAAGGGTCCCAAAAGGGTTCTTCGGCCGTCCCAATAGGAGAACCCTTTGAAGAACCCATTTTGGTTATATGTAGAACCCTTTTTGGTTCCAGGTAGAACTCTTTGGGTTCTACTTGGAACCAAAATGGGTTCTTAAAAAGGGTTCTCCTATGGGCACAGCTGAATAACCCTTTTTGGTTCTAGATAACACCTTTTTTTTTGAAGAGTTTAGAAACGAACCAAAATGTTGTTTAGACCGTTTATTTTAGTTGCCTGGATTGCTAGATTGACAAATACTAAATTCATTTATAAACGGGTGGGTTTATTGGTATTAAAATGCACCAGTTGTGCTATTTTGGACCACCAGGCTTCTGATGTCATGCAGCCTGTCGTTTTTGTGTTTATACTTTTTCATAACTACAACTACAAGTTTGTGGTCAGACGACTATATAATGTTCATGATGTCACTGTGACAATTGTCTACAGATATGTCGATAGACCAACTTTAAACCAGCCTTAAGATGGCTAGACAGAGGAACAGACAAGGTGTAAGAGAGGAGAGGACAGGAGAGAGATGATAGAACAAGAGGACAGGAGAGAGATGATAGAACAAAAGGACAGGAGAGAGATGATAGAACAAGAGGACAGGAGATAGATGATAGAACAAGAGGACAGGAGAGAGATGATAGAACAAGAGGACAGGTATTAGATGATAGAACAAGAGGACAGGAGAGAGATGATAGAACAAGAGGACAGGTATTAGATGATAGAACAAGAGGACAGGAGAGAGATGATAGAACAAGAGGACAGGAGATAGATGATAGAACAAGAGGACAGGTATTAGATGATAGAACAAGAGGACAGGAGAGAGATGATAGAACAAGAGGACAGGAGAGAGATGATAGAACAAGAGGACAGGTATTAGATGATAGAACAAGAGGACAGGAGAGAGATGATAGAACAAGAGGACAGGAGATAGATGATAGGACAAGAGGACAGGAGAGAGATGATAGAACAAGAGGAAAGGAGAGAGATGATAGAACAAGAGGACAGGAGATAGATGATAGAACAAGAGGACAGGAGATAGATGATAGGACAAGAGGACATGAGAGAGATGATAGAACAAGAGGACAGGAGAGAGATGATAGAACAAGAGGACAGGTATTAGATGATAGAACAAGAGGACAGGAGAGAGATGATAGAACAAGAGGACAGGAGATAGATGATAGGACAAGAGGACAGGAGAGAGATGATAGAACAAGAGGAAAGGAGAGAGATGATAGAACAAGAGGACAGGAGATAGATGATAGAACAAGAGGACAGGAGATAGATGATAGGACAAGAGGACATGAGAGAGATGATAGAACAAGAGGAAAGGAGAGAGATGATAGAACAAGAGGACAGGAGATAGATGATAGAACAAGAGGACAGGAGATAGATGATAGGACAAGAGGACATGAGATAGATGATAGAACAAGAGGACAGGAGAGAGATGATAGAACAAGAGGACAGGAGAGAGATGATAGAACATGAAGACAGGAGAGAGATGATAGAACAAGAGGACAGGAGAGAGATGATAGAACAAGAGGACAGGAGAGAGATGATAGAACATGAAGACAGGAGAGAGATGATAGAACAAGAGGACAGGAGAGAGATGATAGAACAAGAGGACAGGAGAGAGATGATAGAACAAGAGGACAGGAGAGAGATGATAGAACAAGAGGAAAGGAGAGAGATGATAGAACATGAAGACAGGAGAGAGATGATAGAACAAGAGGACAGGAGAGAGATAATAGAACAAGAGGACAGGAGAGAGATGATAGAACAAGAGGACAGGAGAGAGATGATAGAACAAGAGGACAGAAGAGAGATGATAGAACAAGAGGACAGGGGAGAGATGCTAGAACAAGAGGACAGTGTGTTTCTTTACTTTCACCTGAAATCGTGCATGTCTACTTTCTCTTTCTCAACAAAGCACAGAGCAAACTCTGCCGCAAAGAAAAAGTCAGTCATAAATTTGCTGGTACATGATGTGATCTCAAGCCCCAACAAGGACATGGCTATGCATCAGAGAGCATAACATGATTTCAGCCAATTCAATATGAAATGGAGAAATACAGCAAAACAATGTGTGTTTGGTTCAGTGTGCCAGTGGACACCACCGTTCACTCAGCTGTGAACAGTTGACCTGTCAATATGATCTGTAACTGGCCAAAAAACAATTCGGTTCTAGCTGAGACCGTTCAGAAAATTGCAGAATTCTTTCATAATCAAACTATGTAATTAAGCAGTGCTAAAGATGAATAAAAAGTGAGCTTTGGGAGAGGGAGAGAGAGCAAGGGAGAGAGAGAGAGAGTGAGGGAGAGAGAGCGAGGGAGAGGGAGAGAGAGCGAGGGAGAGGGAGAGAGAGAGAGAGAGACAGAGCGAGGGAGAGAGAGCGAGGGAGAGAGAGAGAGAGAGCGAGGGAGAGAGAGAGAGCGAGGGAGAGCAAGGGAGAGAGAGGTAGAAAGAGAGAGAGCAAGGGAGAGAGATCGAGGGAGAGAGAGAGAGAGAGCGAGGGAGAGAGAGAGAGCGAAGGAGAGCAAGGGAGAGAGAGAGAACTCTAAGATAACCTGCCTAAATGACTACCGACCCGTAGCACTGACGTCTGTAGCCATGAAGTGCTTTGAAAGACTGGTCATGGCTCACATCAACAGCATAATCCCAGAAACCCTAGACCCACTCCAATTTGCATACCGCCCCAACAGATCCACAGATGATGCAATCTCTATCGCACTCCACACTGCCCTTTCCCACCTGGACAAGAGGAACACCTACGTGAGAATGCTATTCATTGACTACAGCTCAGCATTCAACACCATAGTGCCCTCTAAGCTCATCACTAAGCTAAGGATCCTGGGACTAAACACCTCCCTCTGCAACTGGATCCTGGACTTCCTGACGGGCCGCCCCCAGGTGGTAAGGGTAGGTAACAACACATCTGCCACACTGATCCTCAACACGGGGGCCCCTCAGGGGTGCGTGCTCAGTCCCCTCCTGTACTCTCTGTTCACCCATGACTGCATGGCCAGGCACGACTCCAACACCATCATTAAGTTTGCCGATCGACACAACAGTGGTAGGCCTGATCACCGACAACGATGAGACAGCCTATAGGGGAGGAGGTCAGAGATCTGGCCGTGTGGTGCCAGGACAACAACCTCTCCCTCAACGTGACCAAGACAAAGGAGATGATTGTGGACTACAGGAAAAAAAAGAGGACTGAGCACGCCCCCATTCTCATCGACGGGGCTGTAGTGGAACAGGTTGAGAGCTTCGAGTTCCTTGGTGTCCACATCACCAACGAACTATCATGGTCCAAACACACCAAGACAGTCGTGAAGAGGGCACGACAAAGCCTATTCCCCCAGGAGACTAAAAAGATTTGGCATGGGTCCTCAGATCCTCAAAAAATTCTACAGCTGCACCATCGAGAGCATCCTGACTGGTTGCATCACCGCCTGGTATGGCAACTGCTTGGCCTCTGACCGCAAGGCACTACAGAGGGTAGTGCGTACGGCCCAGTACATCACTGGGGCAAAGCTCCCTGCCATTCAGGACCTCTATACCAGGCGGTGTCAGAGGAAGGCCCTCAAAATTGTCAAAGACTCCAGCCACCCTAGTCATAGACTGTTCTCTCTGCTACCGCACGGCAAGCGGTACCGGAGTGCCAAGTCTAGGTCCAAAAGACTTCTCAACAGCTTCTACCCCCAAGCCATAAGACTCCTGAACAGCTAATCATGGCTACCCGGACTATTTGCACTGCCCCCACCCCATCCTTTTACGCTGCTGCTACTCTGTTAAGTATTTATGCATAGTCACTTTAACTCTACCCACATGTACATATTACCTCAACTACCTCAACTAGCCGGTGCCCCGCACATTGACTCTGCAACGGTACCCCCCTGTATATATAGCCTCCCCTACTGTCACTTTATTTTACTGTATATATAGCCTCCCTACTGTCACTTTATTTTACTTCTGCTCTTTTTTCTCAACACTTTTTTGTTGTTGTTTTATTCTTACTTTTTTGTTTAAAATAAATGCACTGTTGGTTAAGGGCTGTAAGTAAGCATTTCACTGTAATGTCTGCACCTGTTGTATTCGGCGCATGTGACCAATAAAATTTGATTTGATTTGATTTGATTTGATTTGAGAGAGAGAGAGCGAAGGAGAGCAAGGGAGAGAGAGAGGTAGAAAGAGAGAGAGCAAGGGAGAGAGAGTGAGGGAGAGAGAGAGCAAGGGAGAGAGAAAGAGTGAGGAAGAGAGAGAGCGAGGGAGAGAGCGAGAGCGAAGGAGAGAGCGCGAGGGAGAGAGAGAGAGCGAGGGAGAGAGAGTGAAGGAGAGAGAGCGAGGGAGAAAGAGCGAGGGAGAGAGAGCGAGCGAGGTAGAGAGAGAAAGAGCGAGGGAGAGAGAGGGAGAGAGAGAGAAAGAGGAGGGAGCTTTTTTACACAGAGATTGATGGACAGTGGAGGAAATAAGTGAGAGAGAGTTTGAGAGAATGTGCAGGAATCAGTGAAATAAAAACGAAAAGAGAGAGCAAGCAGGAAAACGAGACATGGGGCAAGCAAGAACATCTCAGATACTATGATAGAAAATGCCGGAAGCGCATAAACAGCTAACCAGCAAGTCCCTAAAAGGAGAACACAGAAAAACGGAACAGTAATTTAAAAAATAAAACACGTGGTTCCAAGCCTTGCGTGGCCCCAGCTGGGAATCATGCAGGCCTGTAGATAAGCCTGGCATGGAGCGAGGAAAGCACATCAAACGCACCAACAAAGCACTGTACCTCCTTTGTCCCGGCGTCCATTGTGCTAATCAATGCAGCCCAGTTTTCTTCCACACCTTAGCCTAGCCCACAGAAATCCTCATTAGGGTGGTGATTTTCTGCCGGGGTGAATGGGGAATTGGAACACAGCTGGTCAGAGTGTATAGGGGAGTTGGATGTTATTTTCTTATCTATGTGGGTGCAGTGTGTGACCCATTCGCTTTCACGTAATATGATCATAATGTGGTCGTTTTAAGCATACGTCATTCATCCAGAGAGACTTACAGGAAATACATATATTCAGTAGGTGTGGCCCCATCGGGGCATCAAACCCACAGCTGCACGATGTCGCCAACCAACTGAACCATTGGAAGCACCAGTCTCTCTCACTCCTACTCCATACCATGGGGCCATGGATGAGGGCCAGCCGTGTGTGCTCGGCAAATGAACCTCTATGTATTCCAAATGATTGCTTTTTATGTGTAAAGTACGAGCTATAAGGGATGAGAATAAAGTGACCAGGATGAGTGCTTTATCTGGTGGTCACAGCAGTATGCTGTTAGTTTCAACAATGTGCCATTCCTCTGGGTTTTGACTGCGCAATGGATATTATAGGTTTACTGACCATTACAGAACACGTATGTAACCAACTTCACACGGTGTTCTGGGTCAGGTAAGACGAGTAGTCATACTAAATGTTTGGCACCTCAACTGAAACCAACATGGTCTCATTATGTCAAAACGGTGACGTTCAACCGTTGAAGTTTTATGTCACCTAAACAAAAACAGCCTGTTCCTATTGAACTGTGTTGGAAGAGGAAAGTGACAGATGTGATAAGGCTGGCTCGGCCATTCTGTCCCACTGGGAGTGACACTGTTGTCTGTCACTGCTTTGACCTGTCACACTTGACATGTGTGCTGACAGGGAAAAGTGGCAAGAGTGCCATGCACAATTAGAATCCTGGTGACAGATTCACATAGCCTTGAAGAAATGTTCAAAAATGACGACTGCTCCTTCGACAAGAAAAAGTGTTGATTTATTTTGTCATAAAAAATACATTAAGTACAGAGGTAAGGAGAGGAGGAATAGAGGAGAGGAGGAATAGAATAGAGGAGGAATAGAGGAGAGGAGGAATGGAGGAGAGGAGGAATAGAATAGAGGAGGAATAGAGGAGAGGAGGAATGGAGGAGAGGAGGAATAGAGGAGAGGAGGAATGGAGGAGAGGAGGAATAGAGGAGAGGAGGAATAGAATAGAGGAGGAATAGAGGAGAGGAGGAATGGAGGAGAGGAGGAATAGAATAGAGGAGGAATAGAGGAGAGGAGGAATGGAGGAGAGGAGGAATAGAGGAGAGGAGGAATGGAGGAGAGGAGGAATAGAATAGAGGAGGAATGGAGGAGAGGAGGAATAGAGGAGAGGAGGAATAGAGGAGAGGAGGAATAGAGGAGAGGACGAATAGAGGAGAGGAGGAATGGAGGAGAAGAGGAATAGAGGAGAGGAGGAATAGAATAGAGGAGGAATAGAGGAGAGGAGGAATAGAGGAGATGAATAGAGGAGAGGAGGACTGGAGGAGAGGAGGAATAGAGGAGAGAAGGAATAGAATAGAGGAGGAATGGAGGAGAGGAGGAATAGAGGAGAGGAGGAATAGAATAGAGGAGGAATGGAGGAGAGGAGGAATAGAGGAGAGGAGGAATAGAGGAGAGGATGAATGGAGGAGAGGAGGAATAGAGGAGAGGAGGAATATAATAGAGGAGGAATGGAGGAGAGGAGGAATAGAGGAGAGGAGGAATAGAATAGAGGAGGAATGGAGGAGAGGAGGAATAGAGGAGAGGAGGAATATAATAGAGGAGGAATAGAGGAGAGGAGGAATAGAGGAGAGGAGGAATAGAAGAGAGGAGGAAAAGAGGAGAGGAGGAATAGAGGAGAGGAATAGAGGAGAGGAGGAATGGAGGAGAGGAGGAATAGAGGAGAGGAGGAATAGAATAGAGGAGGAATGGAGGAGAGGAGGAATAGAATAGAGGAATAGAGGAGAGGAGGAATGGAGGAGAGGAGGAATAGAATAGAGGAGGAATAGAGGAGAGGAGGAATAGAGGAGATGAATAGAGGAGAGGAGGAATGGAGGAGAGGAGGAATAGAGGAGATGAATAGAATAGAGGAGGAATGGAGGAGAGGAGGAATAGAGGAGATGAATAGAGGAGAGGAGGAATGGAGGAGAGGAGGAATAGAGGAGAGAAGGAATAGAATAGAGGAGGAATGGAGGAGAGGAGGAATAGAGGAGAGGAGGAATAGAATAGAGGAGGAATGGAGGAGAGGAGGAATAGAGGAGAGGAGGAATAGAGGAGAGGATGAATGGTGGAGAGGAGGAATAGAGGAGAGGAGGAATATAATAGAGGAGGAATGGAGGAGAGGAGGAATAGAGGAGAGGAGGAATAGAATAGAGGAGGAATGGAGGAGAGGAGGAATAGAGGAGAGGAGGAATATAATAGAGGAGGAATAGAGGAGAGGAGGAATAGAGGAGAGGAGGAATAGAAGAGAGGAGGAAAAGAGGAGAGGAGGAATAGAGGAGAGGAATAGAGGAGAGGAGGAATGGAGGAGAGGAGGAATAGAGGAGAGGAGGAATAGAATAGAGGAGGAATGGAGGAGAGGAGGAATAGAATAGAGGAGGAATGGAGGAGAGGAGGAATAGAGAAGAGGAGGAATAGAGGAGAGGAGGAATAGAGGAGAGGAGGAATAGAATAGAGGAGGAATAGAGGAGAGGAGGAATAGAATAGAGGAGGAATGGAGGAGAGGAGGAATAGAGGAGAGGAGGAATAGAGGAGAGGAGGAATAGAGGAGAGGAGGAATAGAGGAGAGGAGGAATAGAGGAGAGGAGGAATGGAGGAAAGGAGGAATAGAGGAGAGGAGGAATAGAGGAGAGAAGGAATAGAATAGAGGCGGAATGGAGGAAAGGAGGAATGGAGGAAAGGAGGAATAGAGCAGAGGAGGAATAGAGTAGAGGAGGATTAGAGGAGAGGAGGAATAGAGGAGAGGAGGAATGGAGGAGAGGAGGAATAGAGGAGAGGAGGAATGGAGGAAAGGAGAAATAGAGGAGAGGAGGAATAGAGGAGAGGAGGAGTAGAATAGACGCGGAATGGAGGAATGGAGGAATGGAGGAAAGGAGGAATAGAGCAGAGGAGGAATAGAGGAGAGGAGGAATAGAGGAGAGGAGGAATAGAGGAGAAGAGGAATGGAGGAGAGGAGGAATGGAGGAGAGGAGGAATAGAGGATAGGAGGTATGGAGGAAAGGAGGAATAGAGGAGAGGAGGAATAGAGGAGAGGAGGAATAGAATAGAGGCGGAATGGAGGAAAGGAGGAATGGAGGAAAGGAGGAATAGAGCAGAGGAGGAATAGAGGATAGGAGGAATAGAGGAGAGGAGGAATAGAGGAGAGGAGGAATAGAGGAGAGGAGGAATGGAGGAGAGGAGGAATGGAGGAAAGGAGGAATAGAGGAGAGGAGGAATAGAGGAGAGGAGGAATAGAGGAGAGGAGGAATATAATAGAGGAGGAATGGAGGAGAGGAGGAATAGAGGAGAGGAGGAATAGAATAGAGGAGGAATAGAGGAGAGGAGGAATAGAGGAGAAAACGAATAGAGGAGAGGATGAATGGAGGAAAGGAGGAATATAATAGAGGAGGAATGGAGGAGAGGAGGAATAGAGGAGAGGATGAATAGAATAGAGGAGGAATGGAGGAGAGGAGGAATAGAGGAGAGGAGGAATAGAATATAGGAGGAAGAGAGGAGAGGAGGAAAAGAGGAGAGGAGGAATAGAGGAGAGGACGAATAGAGGAGAGGAGGAATGGAGGAGAGGAGGAATGGTGGAGAGGAGGAATAGAGGAGAGGAGGAATAGAATAGAGGAGGAATAGAGGAGAGGAGGAATAGAGGAGATGAATAGAGGAGAGGAGGAATGGAGGAGTTGAGGAATAGAGGAGAGGAGGAATAGAATAGAGGAGGAATGGAGGAGAGGAGGAATAGAGGAGAGGAGGAATAGAATAGAGGAGGAATGGAGGAGAGGAGGAATAGAGGAGAGGAGGAATGGAGGAGAGGAGGAATAGAGGAGAGGAGGAATAGAGGAGAGGAGGAATAGAGGAGAGGACGAATAGAGGAGAGGAGGAATGGAGGAGAAGAGGAATAGAGGAGAGGAGGAATAGAATAGAGGAGGAATAGAGGAGAGGAGGAATAGAGGAGATGAATAGAGGAGAGGAGGAATGGAGGAGAGGAGGAATAGAGGAGAGGAGGAATAGAATAGAGGAGGAATGGAGGAGAGGAGGAATAGAGGAGAGGAGGAATAGAGGAGAGGATGAATGGAGGAGAGGAGGAATAGAGGAGAGGAGGAATATAATAGAGGAGGAATGGAGGAGAGGATGAATAGAGGAGAGGAGGAATAGAATAGAGGAGGAATGGAGGAGAGGAGGAATAGAGGAGAGGAGGAATATAATAGAGGAGGAATAGAGGAGAGGAGGAATAGAGGAGAGGAGGAATAGAAGAGAGGAGGAAAAGAGGAGAGGAGGAATAGAGGAGAGGAGGAATGGAGGAGAGGAGGAATAGAGGAGAGGAGGAATAGAATAGAGGAGGAATGGAGGAGAGGAGGAATAGAATAGAGGAGGAATGGAGGAGAGGAGGAATAGAGGAGAGGAGGAATAGAGGAGAGGAGGAATAGAGGAGAGGAGGAATAGAATAGAGGAGGAATAGAGGAGAGGAGGAATAGAGGAGAGGAGGAATGGAGGAAAGGAGGAATAGAGGAGAGGAGGAATAGAGGAGAGGAGGAATAGAATAGAGGCGGAATGGAGGAAAGGAGGAATGGAGGAAAGGAGGATTAGAGCAGAAGAGGAATAGAGGAGAGGAGGATTAGAGGAGAGGAGGAATAGAGGAGAGGAGGAATGGAGGAGAGGAGGAATAGAGGAGAGGAGGAATAGAGGAGAGGAGGAATGGAGGAGAGGAGGAATAGAGGAGAGGAGGAATGGAGGAAAGGAGGAATAGAGGAGAGGAGGAATAGAGGAGAGGAGGAGTAGAATAGAGGCAGAATGGAGGAAAGGAGGAATGGAGGAAAGGAGGAATAGAGCAGAGGAGGAATAGAGGAGAGGAGGAATAGAGGATGGGAGGAATAGAGGAGAGGAGGAATGGAGGAGAGGAGGAATAGAGGAGAGGAGGAATGGAGGAAAGGAGGAATAGAGGAGAGGAGGAATAGAGGAGAGGAGGAATAGAATAGAGGCGGAATGGAGGAAAGGAGGAATGGAGGAAAGGAGGAATAGAGCAGAGGAGGATTAGAGGAGAGGAGGAATAGAGGAGAGGAGGAATAGAGGAGAGGAGGAATGGAGGAGAGGAGGAATGGAGGAGAGGAGGAATAGAGGATAGGAGGTATGGAGGAAAGGAGGAATAGAGGAGAGGAGGAATAGAGGAGAGGAGGAATAGAATAGAGGCGGAATGGAGGAAAGGAGGAATGGAGGAAAGGAGGAATAGAGCAGAGGAGGAATAGAGGAGAGGAGGAATAGAGGAGAGGAGGAATAGAGGAGAAGGGAATGGAGGAGAGGAGGAATGGAGGAAAGGAGGAATAGAGGAGAGGAGGAATAGAGGAGAGGAGGAATAGAGGAGAGGTGGAATATAATAGAGGAGGAATAGAGGAGAGGATGAATAGAGGAGAAAACGAATAGAGGAGAGGAGGAATAGAATAGAGGAGGAATAGAGGAGAGGAGGAATAGAGGAGAAAACGAATAGAGGAGAGGATGAATGGAGGAAAGGAGGAATAGAGGAGAGGAGGAATATAATAGAGGAGGAATGGAGGAGAGGAGGAATAGAGGAGAGGATGAATAGAATAGAGGAGGAATGGAGGAGAGGAGGAATAGAGGAGAGGAGGAATAGAATATTGGAGGAATAGAGGAGAGGAGGAATAGAGGAGAGGAGGAATAGAGGAGAGGAAGAATAGAGGAGAGGAGGAATGGAATAGAGGAGGAATAGAGGAGAGGAGGAATAGAGGAGAGGAGGAATGGAGGAAAGGAGGAATAGAGGAGAGGAGGAATAGAGGAGAGGAGGAATAGAATAGAGGCGGAATGGAGGAAAGGAGGAATGGAGGAAAGGAGGAATAGAGCAGAGGAGGAATAGAGGAGAGGAGGATTAGAGGAGAGGAGGAATAGAGGAGAGGAGGAATGGAGGAGAGGAGGAATAGAGGAGAGGAGGAATGGAGGAAAGGAGAAATAGAGGAGAGGAGGAATAGAGGAGAGGAGGAGTAGAATAGAGGCGGAATGGAGGAAAGGAGGAATGGAGGAAAGGAGGAATAGAGCAGAGGAGGAATAGAGGAGAGGAGGAATAGAGGAGGGGAGGAATAGAGGAGAGGAGGAATGGAGGAGAGGAGGAATAGAGGAGAGGAGGAATGGAGGAAAGGAGGAATAGAGGAGAGGAGGAATAGAGGAGAGGAGGAATAGAATAGAGGCGGAATGGAGGAAAGGAGGAATGGAGGAAAGGAGGAATAGAGCAGAGGAGGAATAGAGGAGAGGAGGAATAGAGGAGAGGAGGAATAGAGGAGAGGAGGAATGGAGGAGAGGAGGAATGGAGGAGAGGAGGAATAGAGGATAGGAGGTATGGAGGAAAGGAGGAATAGAGGAGAGGAGGAATAGAGGAGAGGAGGAATAGAATAGAGGCGGAATGGAGGAAAGGAAGAATGGAGGAAGGAGGAATAGAGCAGAGGAGGAATAGAGGAGAGGAGGAATAGAGGAGAGGAGGAATAGAGGAGAGGAGGAATGGAGGAGAGGAGGAATGGAGGAAAGGAGGAATAGAGGAGAGGAGGAATAGAGGAGAGGAGGAATAGAGGAGAGGAGGAATATAATAGAGGAGGAATAGAGGAGAGGAGGAATAGAGGAGAAAACGAATAGAGGAGAGGAGGAATAGAATAGAGGAGGAATAGAGGAGAGGAGGAATAGAGGAGAAAACGAATAGAGGAGAGGATGAATGGAGGAAAGGAGGAATAGAGGAGAGGAGGAATATAATAGAGGAGGAATGGAGGAGAGGAGGAATAGAGGAGAGGAGGAATAGAATAGAGGAGGAATGGAGGAGAGGAGGAATAGAGGAGAGGAGGAATAGAATATTGGAGGAATAGAGGAGAGGAGGAATAGAGGAGAGGAGGAATAGAGGAGAGGATGAATAGAGGAGAGGAGGAATGGAGGAGAGGAGGAATGGAGGAGAGGAGGAATAGAGGAGAGGAGGAATAGAATAGAGGAGGAATAGAGGAGAGGAGAGGAGGAATAGAGGAGATGAATAGAGGAGAGGAGGAATGGAGGAGAGGAGGAATAGAGGAGAGGAGGAATAGAATAGAGGAGGAATGGAGGAGAGGAGGAATAGAGGAGAGGAGGAATAGAATAGAGGAGGAATGGAGGAGAGGAGGAATAGAGGAGAGGAGGAATAGAGGAGAGGATGAATGGAGGAGAGGAGGAATAGAGGAGAGGAGGAATATAATAGAGGAGGAATGGAGGAGAGGAGGAATAGAGGATAGGAGGAATAGAATAGAGGAGGAATGGAGGAGAGGAGGAATAGAGGAGAGGAGGAATAGAATAGAGGAGGAATAGAGGAGAGGAGGAATAGAGGAGAGGAGGAATAGAAGAGAGGAGGAAAAGAGGAGAGGAGGAATAGAGGAGAGGAATAGAGGAGAGGAGAAATGGAGGAGAGGAGGAATGGAGGAAAGGAGGAATAGAGTAGAGGAGGAATAGAGGAGAGGAGGAATAGAATAGAGGCGGAATGGAGGAAAGGAGGAATAGAGCAGAGGAGGAATAGAGGAGAGGATGAATAGAGGAGAGGAGGAATAGAGGAGAGGAGGAATGGAGGAGAGGAGGAATGGAGGAGAGGAGGAATAGAGGAGAGGAGGAATGGAGGAAAGGAGGAATAGAGGAGAGGAGGAATAGAGGAGAGGAGGAATAGAATAGAGGCGGAAAGGAGGAAAGGAGGAATGGAGGAAAGGAGGAATAGAGCAGAGGAGGAATAGAGGAGAGGAGGAATAGAGGAGAGGAGGAATAGAGGAGAGGAGGAATGGAGGAGAGGAGGAATGGAGGAGAGGAGGAATGGAGGAAAGGAGGAATAGAGGAGAGGAGGAATAGAGGAGAGGAGGAATAGAATAGAGGAGGAATGGAGGAAATGAGGAATGGAGGAAAGGAGGAATAGAGGAGAGGATGAACAGAGGAGAGGAGGAATATAGGAGAGGAGGAATAGAGGAGAGGAGGAATGGAGGAAAGGAGGAATAGAGGAGAGGAGGAATAGAGGAGAGGATGAATAGAGGAGAGGAGGAATGGAGGAGAGGAGGAATAGAGGAGAGGAGGAATGGAGGAGAGGAGGAATGGAGGAGAGGAGGAATGGAGGAAAGGAGGAATAGAGGAGAGGAGGAATAGAGGAGAGGAGGAATAGAATAGAGGAGGAATGGAGGAAATGAGGAATGGAGGAAAGGAGGAATAGAGGAGAGGATGAACAGAGGAGAGGAGGAATATAGGAGAGGAGGAATAGAGGAGAGGAGGAATGGAGGAAAGGAGGAATAGAGGAGAGGAGGAATAGAGGAGAGGATGAATAGAGGAGAGGAGGAATGGAGGAGAGGAGGAATAGAGGAGATGAGGAATAGAGGAGAGGAGGAATGGAGGAGAGGAGGAATAGAGGAGAGGAGAGGAGGAATAGAGGGGAGGAGGAATGGAGGAGGAGGAATAGAGGAGAGGAGGAATAGAGGAGAGGAGGAATGGAGGAGAGGAGGAATAGAGGAGATGAGGAATAGAGGAGAGGAGGAATGGAGGAGAGGAGGAATAGAGGAGAGGAGAGGAGGAATAGAGGGGAGGAGGAATGGAGGAGGAGGAATAGAGGAGAGGAGGAATAGAGGAGAGGAGGAATAGAGGAGAGGGAACGCCTTTGGACAGTAAGTACTCATTGTTCTGATAGTCCTTCACTGCCAGAAGCATTATACAGTTCATATGTACTTGATATTATTTTATTTTTGGACCTATACCCAGCCAAGTTTGAAGTGGAGGGAGTACAGGGCTTAGCATGTCTCTCAAGGAGGCTAAAAACAGATTTTGGCTTAAAAGTTGAATATTTTCAAAAGGGTAATTGGTTAAGGGAGGAGGATTGGAGGGAAAGAGAGAGGAGGTTGAAAAGACAGGGAGGCAGAGGATAGGTTTGAATCTGTTGAAGCTAGCAATAACGAGGGAGAGGGTATGTCGAGGAAGATTGGTGAGAAGTTCAAACAGATTGAGCTGGACACCAGTTCGAGTTCTGGAGGTGAAATGGAAGGGGTAGAAGGTGTTTTGTGGAGCTCGGAGCCCGAGCTTTGCATTGATGGATGATAAAGATAGGTTTGGTCCAGGGGAGTGAGATTTTTGAAGAGGGTGGAATCAGGCCTTTTGGCTGATCCATGGGTGGTTTCAGGTTCGGTGGAAAAGATGGTGGGTTCTGTTGAGTTGGTGAAGCTAACCCGAAGTGGACTTGTGATATTTGTTTGTGTTTCTTCAGATCAGAGGGAGCAGGCGCTCCATGAGACGTAACTTGGGGAATGACTTGTATCTTGCTTTGCGCTTAGGTACAGGGCACCACTGAAGGGAGTGATTTCTGGGGTAGCGTTAAGTGTGGAGGTGGAGCAATTTAAGTTGAAGGTTCCTGGTTTTGTGACACCCACCGTTTGGTGCAACGCAGATCAGCGTGGTGAAACAGAGGTGACACAGTCTTTTATTTTGAGCTTTGGTTCAGAGTCTTTACCTGACAAAGTAATGTTAGGATATATGAGTTATTCTGTTAGCGCTTTTGTGGCGAATACACTGCAGTGTTATAGGTGTCACGTTTATGGGCATGTCGCAGAAGTGTGTAGAAGGGATATTCCAAGATGTGGGAAGTGTGCAAGAGGACATGGAACAGAGGAATGTGTAGTTTTGGTGGGAAAAGTAATGTGTGTCAACTGTAGGGGTAGCTATGTTGCTGGGGATCGGAAGTGTCCGGTGCGAGAGAGGCAGGTTGAGGTGAATAGAGTCAAGAGTAGTGCAGAAGATGTCGTATGCTGAGGCATTGAAGAAAGTAGAGGAGGGTGGATCAAGGGTGAGGGTTCTGAGAGGATCCACGTGAATAGTAGATCTGTGCCAGCACAGAGAGATAGGCCAATGAGTGACATACGTTTCAGTAAGGTTGGCGTCTTAGCATTCATAGCAATGGTTATCAACTGTACCGCAGAAATGGAACGTAAGTCACAGAAAATAGATATTCTGGTGGCAGCTGCAGAGAAGTACTTTGGGGTATGAGATTTGACTTCAAAAGAGTTACAGGGTGTGTTGAGTGGTGGTGTCCCATCCTCCCAGGTTGCTGGCCT
Organism: Coregonus clupeaformis; assembly: GCF_020615455.1. Taxonomy (NCBI): domain Eukaryota; kingdom Metazoa; phylum Chordata; class Actinopteri; order Salmoniformes; family Salmonidae; genus Coregonus; species Coregonus clupeaformis. The sequence continues at coordinate 3,674,513 of NC_059220.1, forward strand.
GGGGAAGGATCAGATAGGGTTAAAGTAATGGAATAAGGTGGTGGGTTTTAATGAGTGTTGGGTTAGTTGGTATGGTAATCAAAATATTAGATTTTTTTTTTCTTCCTGTTTCTCCTTTTCCCATTTTGTATCACAAAGTGTAATGGACTTGTACTCTAGTTCAGTTGGGGTAGTAATGCAACATATTGGATGCCAAACGCTGTTAAACTCTGAAGAAGAAGAGGAAGAAGAAGAAGCCATATACTCCATTTGATTTGAGATCAAATGTTTAGTATGTGACGACAGTACAGAGTGTCACCTTTTATTTGAGGATTTTCATACAGTTTGCGTCAATTTTATTAGCTACACTCATTTAGTACCGGGTCGGACCCCGCTTTGTCTCCAGAACAGCCTGAATTCTACAAGGTGTCGGAAACTTTCCACAGGGTTGTTGGTCCATGCTGACGCGATGGCATCGCGCAGTTGCTGTAGATTGTATGGTGGTACATTCATGCTGCGAACAGCCCGTTCCATCTCATCCCAAAGATGCTCTATTGGGTTGAGGTCTGGGGACTGCGCAGGCCATTCAAGTAAACTGAATTCACTTTCATGATCCAGAATATGTTTTTCCATTCCTCAATTGTCCAGCGTTGGTGATCGCTTGCCCACTGGAGCCGATTCTTTTTGTTTTTAGCTGATAGGAGTGGAACCTGGTGTGGTCGTTTGCTGCAATAGCCCATCCGTGACAAGTTGTGTGTTCTGAGATGCCGTTCTGCACACCATTGTTGTACTGCACTGTTATTTGTCTGTTTTTTGCCCCCTTGATTCTTGCTATTCTCCTTCGACCTCTCTCATCAATTAGCTGTTTTCACCCACAGGACTGCAGCTGACTGAATGTTTTTTGTTTGTTGCACCATTCTCGGTAAACCCTAGACACTGTTGTGCGTGAAAAGCCCAGGAGGGTGGACGTTTCTGAGTTATTGGATCCGGCGCACCTGGCACCGACGATCCTACCACGCTCAAAGTCGCTTAGGTCACTTGTTTTGCCCATTCTAACGTTCAATCGAACAGTAACTGAATGCCTCGATGCCTGTCTGCCTGCTTTATATAGCAAGCCACGGCCACGTGACTCACTGTCTGTAGGAGCGATCCACTTTTGTGAACGGGGTGGTGTACCTAATAAACTGGCGGGTGAGTGTGTATCCAGAGTTCGACAAACCGTTTTAGATACACTACATTACCAAAAGTATGTGGACAACTGTTCATTGAACATCTCATTCCAAAATCATGGGCATTAATATGGAGTTGGTCCCCCCTTTGCTGCTATAACAGCCTCCACTCTTCTGGGAAGGCTTTCCACTAGATGTTGGAACATTGCTGCAGGGACTTGCTTCCATTCAGCCAAAAGAGCATTAGTGAGGTTGGGCACTGATGTTGGGCGATTAGGCTTGGCTCACAGTCGGTGTTCCAATTCATCCCAAAGGTGTTCGATGGGGTTGAGGTCAGGGCTCTGTGCAGGCCAGTCAAGTTCTTCCATACCGATCTCGACAAACCATTTCTGTATGGACCTCGCTTTGTGCACGGGGGCATTGTCATGCCTTCCCAAAACTGTTGCCACAAAGTTGGAAGCACAGAATAATCTGGAATTTCATTGTATGCTGTAGCATTAAGATTTCTCTTCACTGGAACTAAAGGAACTAGCCCACCAAACTTTACAGTTGGAACTATGCATTGAGGCAGGTAGCATTCTCCTGGCATCTGCCAAACCCAGATTAGTCTGTCGGACTGCCAGACGTGTTTCCACTGCTCCAGAGTCCAATGGCAGCGAGCTTTACACCACTCCAGCCGACGTTTGGCATTGCGCATGGTGATCTTAGGCTTGTGTGTGGCTGCACAGCCATGGAAACCCATTTTTTGAAGCTGCTGACGTTGCTTCCAGAGGCAGTTTGGAACTTGGTAGTGAGTGTTGCAACCGAGGACAGACGTTTTTTACGTGTTACGTGCTTCAGCAGTCGGCGGTCCCATTCTGTGAGCTTGTGTGGCCTACCACTTCGCAGCTAAGCCATTGTTGCTCCTAGACATTTCCACTTCACAATAACAGCACTTACAGTTGACTGGGGAAGCTCTAGCAGGGCAGAAATGTGACACTGACTTGTTGGAAAGGTGTCATCCTATGATGGTGCCACATTGAAAGTCAATGAGCTCTTCAGTAAGGCCATTCTACTGACAATGTTTGTCTATGGAGATTGCATGGATATTGATTTTATACACCTGTCAGCAACGGGTGTGGCTTAAATAGCCGAATCCACTAATTTGAAGGGGTGTCCACATACTTTTGTATATATATTGTATATACGTTTTTGATGGCTATATTGGCATGTACAGTACATTTCCAAAACACCAGTACTTAGTATGTACATTTCCCACGTCACGACACACCTCCTTCCTACTCCTTCCTACTCCTTCCTACTCCTTCCTACTCCTTCCTACTCCTTCCTACTCCTTCCTACTGCTTCCTACTGCTTCCTACTCCTTCCTACTGCTGCGGATAAGATGTCAGTAAGAAACTAGTTATTCATTCCTCCCTACAGCTACAGAAGCCATTATCCCAAAACACACCTTGAGAGCGGGGCGTTCCGGTGTTAAATCGGAAGCATGTGTCTGTGTTCTCTCTCCCCCCCCATGTTACATTTCTTTTCTACTGCAAATCAATTCCACACACACGCGCACACACACACACCCAGACTAAGAAAGCTACTGTCGTGCAGCTTTGATAGCGTAGAAATTGTATACACTTTTTAAAAAAGATTAACACAATCATCAAGATTTTTCTGGAGAATTAAACTGAGTTGAAAATATGTCAAAAGACCAGAAGGTGATACGGAGCATGAACATGATAACAGGAGGAGTTAGTTCACGTGATTCAATCATCCGCCCACGTGTCCTAGATTAAACATGGGACTAAAATGAGGTGGGAATATTGAGGACATGTGGATTATAGTGGAATTAGGAGAGATTAGAACCCAGCATCTCTTAAATGAACCGATTGTGTAGGTGGCATCCTGAATCCCTGGATGAAACACATTATCTATTTTGGAATAGAACATTTATACACATAATTCACAGGCCTTCAAACATCAACATACAAAGTGACCGTTATTTTACTAACTGCAGTTAGCACGGCACAGATAGAGTGAGATATTATCTTTGTAGTCACTTCGTATGAAGTCATATATAATTACTTGACGATCACATACTTCCTATTTATAACCCCGAACCAGAAAAATAGCAATACTTTTTTTTGTAAAACTAACTACACCATCTTCAGTCATGATTTGTATTGACCACTCTGACAGTAACCACGTGTAACAACACATCACAAGCTGTTACGCTACGATTATACTTAGATCTGATTGCTTCTTATATTCCCACTACACTACAGTGACTTTTCTCTGTCAGGTGTTCTCTGTCAGTTCCTCAGTGCACACATCACTGACAATCTGAAAGGGTCCACCCACACAGACAGTGTGGTGAAGAAGGTGCAACAGCACCTCTTCAAACTCAGAAGGCTGAAGAAATACAGCTCGGCCCCCTAAGACCCTCACAAACTTTTACAAATGCACCATTGAGAGCATCCTTTTATCACCGCCTGGTACGGCAACTGCACCTCCCTCAACCGCAGGGCTCTCTAGAGGGGTGGTGCGGTCTGCCCAACTCATCACCAGGGGCACACTGCCTGCCCTCCAGGAAAACTACAGCACCCAGTGTCGCAGGAAGGCCAAGAAGCTCCTCAAGGACCTCAGCCACCCGAGCCACGGCCTGTTCACCATCCAGACGGCGAGGTCAGTACAGGTGCATCAAAGCTGGGACCGAGAGACTGAAAAACAGCTTCTATCTCAAGACCATCAGACTGTTAAATAGTCACCACTAGCCGGCCTCCGCCCAGTGCCCTTCCCTGAACATTAGTCACTGTCGCTAGCCGGCTACCACCCGGTTACTCAAACATGCACCTTAGAGGCTGCGGCCCTATGTACATAGTCATGGAACACTGGTCACTTTAATAATGTTTACATACTGTTTTACCCATTTCATATGTATATACTGTATTCTAGTCAAGGCCATCCTATTCAACTATTGCTGTACATATACTATTCTTCAGACATACTAAATATTCCATCTATATACTGTCCATATCCGACATTGCTCGTCATAATATTTATATATTTCTTAATTCCATTCTTTACCTTTTTAAATGTGTGTGTATTGTTAGATATTACTGCACTGTTGGAGCTAGGAACACAAGCATTTCGCTATAGCCTTAATAACATCTGCTAAATACTGTATGTGTATGCGACCAATAAAATTGTATTTTATTTTATTTGATCCTCCTTCCTCCTGACATCACAGATCCCCCTGCCTCCTGACATCACAGATCCCCCTTCCTCCTGACATCACAGATCCCCCTTCCTCCTGACATCACACATCCCCCTTGCTCCTGACATCACAGATCCCCCTTCGTCCTGACATCACAGATCCCTCATCCTCCTGACATCACAGATTCCCCTTCCTCCTGACATCACAGATCCCCCTTCCTCCTGACATCACAGATCCCCCTTCCTCCAGACATCACAGATCCCACTTCCTCCTGACATCACAGATCCCCCTTCCTCCTGACATCACAGATCCCCCTTCCTCCAGACATCACAGATCCCACTTCCTCCTGACATCACAGATCCCACTTCCTCCTGACATCACAGATCCCCCTTCCTCCAGACATCACAGATCCCCCTTCCTCCTGACATCACAGATCCCACTTCCTCCTGACATCACAGATCCCCCTTCCTCCTGACATCACAGATCCCACTTCCTCCAGACATCACAGATCCCACTTCCTCCTGACATCACAGATCCCCCTTCCTCCAGACATCACATATTCTTCTTCCTCCTGACATCACAGATCTCCCTTCCTCCAGACATCACAGATCCCACTTCCTCCTGACATCACAGATTCCCCTTCCTCCTGACATCACAGATTCCCCTTCCTCCGGACATGACGGATCCCACTTCCTCCTGACATCACATATCCCTCATCCTCCTGACATCACATATCCCCCTTCCTCCTGACATCACAGATCTCCCTTCCTCCAGACATCACAGATCCCACTTCCTCTTGACATCACAGATCCCCCTTCCTCCAGACATCACATATTTTTCTTCCTTCTGACATCACAGATCCCACTTCCTCCAGACATCACAGATCCCTCATCCTCCAGATATCACAGATCCCCCTTCCTCCTGACATCACAGATCCCACTTCCTCCTGACATCACAGATCCCCCTTCCTCCTGACATCACATATTCTTCTTCCTCCTGACATCACAGATCTCCCTTCCTCCAGACATCACAGATCCCACTTCCTCCTGACATCACAGATTCCCCTTCCTCCAGACATCACATAATCTTCTTCCTTCTGACATCACAGATTCCCCTTCCTCCTGACATCACAGATCCCCCTTCCTCCAGACATTACATATTCTTCTTCCTTCTGACATCACAGATTCCCCTTCCTCCTGACATCACAGATTCCCCTTCCTCCGGACATGACAGATCCCACTTCCTCCTGACATCACAGATCCCCCTTCCTCCTGACATCACATATTCTTCTTCCTCCTGACATCACAGATCTCCCTTCCTCCAGACATCACAGATCCCACTTCCTCCTGACATCACAGATCCCCCTTCCTCCAGACATCACATATTCTTCTTCCTTCTGACATCACAGAATCCCCTTCCTCCTGACATCACAGATTCCCCTTCCTCCGGACATGACAGATCCCACTTCCTCCTGACATCACAGATCCCCCTTTCTCCTGACATCATAGCACCTTATTGAGACAGTTAGGCTTCCCCTGCTCAACTATTCCTGGAAATATCACACTCTCTGAACACGTCATTTAGAAAACCAGACAGGTAGCCACGTTGATTACACAGATACACAAACCTCGACAATGGACCTGGGAACCATGAAATGGCCGACACTTGTCGATGCACATACACCGTTTGTCTCCGGAAATAAAAACAGTGTGTGGACACTGGCAAGCTGTCTTAGTAATTGGGTAAATCCCCAACAGCAGAAACCATGCCAAGCAAGCACAGAGACCATGGGTCAGTAGATCTGACAACATCTAAGAGAGGAGGGGAACCGGTTAGATTGGAGAGGTCCAGCTCAATTTACCACGCCGCTCGGGATCAAAGCTTCAAATCAAGATGGATGGCTCCATGTTTTGTCTTATCAGTCCTTTGACACTGTAATCATGACATGTGGCTTAAAGTTGCGCAGAGTGGAGGTTTGTGAAGGCTACTCCTGCATATTCTACTCAATGGTACCTACTCTGTTCGCAGAGGGGAGATATGGGGGCCCAGGTAAGAGTTTCAGCGGTGTGTGTGAGTCAGTGGAGGCTCCTCAGAGGAGGAAGGGGAGGACCATCCTCCACAGTGAATTTCATAAAAATGTAAATTGTAAAACGACATATAAAAACATTGATAATAAACAACGTATTAATAATTTATAATAAACTACATATTAAACATTCATAATAAACTACATATTAAACATTTATAATAAACTACATATTAAACATTTATAATAAACTACATATTAAACATTTGTATTTAAACTACATATTAAACATTTATAATAAACTACATATTAAACTTTATAATAAACTACATATTAAACATTCATAATAAACTACATATTAAACATTCATAATAAACTACATATTAAACATGTATATTTCAACTACATTTTAAACATTTATAATAAACTACATATTAAACATTTATAATAAACTACATATTAAACATTTATAATAAACTACATATTAAAGATTCATAATAAAATACATATTAAACATTCATAATAAACTACATATTAAAGATAATATACCACATTAATATGAGTTATTTTAAGAATATCGTCATTCATTAGAACACCAAAAGGTGAAGTACATGGTGCTCAAAGATTTAATTGGACAATATGTTATCAATATGTCCACCTGTACATTGAAAATTATAACCCTTTAAGGACAGGTGTTCATGCCATGCTACTACAGAACCCCCCCCATTCACACAAACCCAAGTCACGTATTATTCTCCAGTCCCTTCACGCTTCTTCTGAGATAAGTAGACATACATCATTCTGCGTCAGAGCAACTGAGCCACTCACTACAGTCCCTGAGAAAGAACCAGTAGAAATCAATGTAAAGTTAGGGGGCTTTTATGAATCTGACAGACAGGAAAAAGTGTCTGTCTGTCAGGTGCTATTGCATCCATCTTCAAGTCTAACATATTTCCTGTAATTTATGGAAATGGAGGACAACTCCCTTCACAGCAGAGGAAGCGCTGTCTTTATGGATAATAGAACATCCATTCAGTTAGTTAACGTTGGCAAAATGAAGTGCAGAAACCCGTAAGGCAGAGAAAGAGAAGCCTGGTTAAAAGAGCGAGTGAGGAAATCATTAATGCGTGTCACACCTCAGGGATTGGAGATGTAGCTAGGTGAACACATATTGAGAGACAAACACACTAGATTAATTTAGTACACGCACAGACACGGACACACACACACACACACACACACACACACACACACACACACGTACACGCACACACACACACATCCCCACACTCTCTCTCACACACGCAAACAAACACATCAGTAGTGGTGCCGGTGCCCCCTCAGTCATAGAGGTAGAGTGGTGGGTTTGATCACACCATCTGGTTCATTGCTGCTCATCAATACAGCTCATCAACGCTGCTCATCAACACTGCTCCACGGTGACACAGCTGGGAAACACACCACTGCATCTGGATTAATGAACATACTCTATCAGGACTCTACCAGGACTCTATCAGGACTCTATCAGGACTCTACCAGGACTCTATCAGCACTCTATCAGGACTCTATCAGCACTCTATCAGCACTCTATCAGCACTCTATCAGGACTCTACCAGGACTCTATCAGGACTCTATCAGCACTCTATCAGCACTCTATCAGGACTCTATCAGCACTCTATCAGCACTCTATCAGGACTCTATCAGGACTCTACCAGGACTCTATCAGCACTCTATCAGCACTCTATCAGGACTCTATCAGGACTCTATCAGCACTCTATCAGCACTCTATCAGGATTCCTCTATAAGCACTCTATCAGGACTCTATCAGGACTCTATAAGGACTCTATCAGGACTCTACCAGGACTCTATCAGGACTCTATCAGGACTCTATCAGCACTATATCAGCACTCTATCAGGACTCTTATCAGGATTCCACTATCAGGACTATATCAGGACTCTATAAGGACTCTATCAGCACTCTATCAGCACTCTATCAGGATTCTATCAGGATTCCTCTATCAGCACTCTATCAAATCAAATCAAATCAAATCAAATCAAATTTTATTGGTCACATGCGCCGAATACAACAGGTGCAGACATTACAGTGAAATGCTTACTTACAGCCCTTAACCGACAGTGCATTTATTTTAAACAAAAAAAGTATGAATAAAACAACAAAAAAAGTGTTGAGAAAAAAAGAGCAGAAGTAAAATAAAGTGACAGTAGGGAGGCTATATATACAGTAAAATAAAGTGACAGTAGGGAGGCTATATATACAGGGGGGTACCGTTGCAGAGTCAATGTGCGGGGCACCGACTAGTTGAGGTAGTTGAGGTAATATGTACATGTGGGTAGAGTTAAAGTGACTATGCATAAATACTTAACAGAGTAGCAGCAGCGTAAAAAGGATGGGGTGGGGGGCAGTGCAAATAGTCCGGGTAGCCATGATTAGCTGTTCAGGAGTCTTATGGCTTGGGGGTAGAAGCTGTTGAGAAGTCTTTTGGACCTAGACTTGGCACTCCGGTACCGCTTGCCGTGCGGTAGCAGAGAGAACAGTCTATGACTAGGGTGGCTGGAGTCTTTGACAATTTTGAGGGCCTTCCTCTGACACCGCCTGGTATAGAGGTCCTGGATGGCAGGGAACTTTGCCCCAGTAATGTACTGGGCCGTACGCACTACCCTCTGTAGTGCCTTGCGGTCAGAGGCCAAGCAGTTGCCATACCAGGCGGTGATGCAACCAGTCAGGATGCTCTCGATGGTGCAGCTGTAGAATTTTTTGAGGATCTGAGGACCCATGCCAAATCTTTTTAGTCTCCTGAGGGGGAATAGGCTTTGTCGTGCCCTCTTCACGTCTGTCTTGGTGTGTTTGGACCATGATAGTTCGTTGGTGATGTGGACACCAAGGAACTTGAAGCTCTCAACCTGTTCCACTACAGCCCCGTCGATGAGAATGGGGGCGTAGAGTCTATCAGGACTCTATCAGGACTATCAGGACTCTATCAGCTCTCTATCAGTATTCCTCTATCAGCACTCTATCAGCACTCTATCAGCACTCTATCAGGACTCTATCAGCACTCTATCAGCACTATCAGGACTCTATAAGCACTCTATCAGAACACTATCAGAACACTATCAGCACTCTATAAGCACTCTATCAGGACTCTATCAGCACTCTATCCACACTCTATCAGGACTATATCAGCACTCTATCAGGACTCTATAAGGACTATATCAGGACTCTATCAGCACTCTATAAGCACTCTATCAGGACTCTATGTTGCTCTACCACTGAATTTACGTAACCTCTGTCTGTCTGTCTGCCTGCCTTTCTTTCTGCCGTTCTGCCAGTCTGTCTGTCTGTCTGCCTGCCTGTCTTTCTGCCGTTCTGCCAGTCTGCTTGTCTGTCTGTCTGTCTGCCTGCCTGTCTTTCTGCCGTTCTGCCAGTCTGCTTGTCTGTCTGCCTGCCTGTCTTTCTGCCGTTCTGCCAGTCTGTCTGTCTGTCTGTCTGCCTGCCTGTCTTTCTGCCATTCTGCCAGTCTGTCTGTCTGTCTGCCTGCCTGTCTTTCTGCCGTTCTGCCAGTCTGCCTGTCTGTCTGCCTGCCTGTCTTTCTGCCGTTCTGCCAGTCTGTCTGTCTGTCTGCCTGCCTGTCTTTCTGCCGTTCTGCCAGTCTGCTTGTCTGTCTGTCTGTCTGCCTGCCTGTCTTTCTGTCGTTCTGCCAGTCTGCTTGTCTGTCTGCCTGCCTGTCTTTCTGCTGTTCTGCCAGTCTGTCTGTCTGTCTGTCTGCCTGCCTGTCTTTCTGCCATTCTGCCAGTCTGTCTGTCTGTCTGCCTGCCTGTCTTTCTGCCGTTCTGCCAGTCTGCCTGTCTGTCTGCCTGCCTGTCTTTCTGCCGTTCTGCCAGTCTGTCTGTCTGTCTGCCTGCCTGTCTTTCTGCCGTTCTGCCAGTCTGCCTGTCTGTCTGCCTGGCTGTCTTTCTGCCGTTCTGCCAGTCTGTCTGTCTGTCTAACTGCCTGTCTTTCTGCCGTTCTGCCAGTCTGTCTGTCTGTCTGCCTGCCTGTCTTTCTGCCGTTCTGCCAGTCTGTCTGTCTGTCTGCCTGCCTGTCTTTCTGCCATTCTGCCAGTCTGTCTGTCTGTCTGTCTGTCTGTCTGTCTGCCTGTCTTTCTGCCGTTCTGCCAGTCTGTCTGTCTGCCTGCCTGTCTGCATGCCTGTCTGTCTGTCTGTCTGTCTGTCTGTCTGTCTGTCTGTCTGTCTGTCTGTCTGTCTGTCTGTCTGTCTGTCTGTCTGTCTGTCTGCCTGTCTTTCTGCCGTTCTGCCAGTCTGTCTGTCTGTCTGCCTGCCTGTCTTTCTGCCGTTCTGCCAGTCTGTCTGTCTGTCTGCCTGCCTGTCTTTCTGCCGTTCTGCCAGTCTGTCTGTCTGTCTGTCTGTCTGTCTGTCTGTCTGTCTGTCTGTCTGTCTGCCTGCCTGTCTGCCTGTCTGTCTGCCGTTCTGCCTGTCTGCCTATCTGTCTGTCTGCCTGTCTGCCTGTCTGCCTGTCTGCCTGCCTGCCTGCCTGTCTGTCTGTCTGTCTGTCTGTCTGTCTGTCTGTCTGTCTGTCTGTCTGTCTAAAGAACATAAGAAGCTAAACTGTTTCACTCACTGTGCTTTGATTCTTCCTTGATGAAGTGTTGTAACACTCAGACACGTACACACAGCCGGGGACACTTCCGTGTCTTTCGCTCACACACACTTCTGACTGGAGCAGTATCAAGATGAGATACCATCTGGAGTGTCTACACTGACAGAGCCGACAGAGCCAACAGATCCTGAAGACCTAGCAGAACTAATGTACCAACAGAGCCTGAAGACCTGGCAGAACTAATGTACCAACAGATCCTGAAGACCTAGCAGGACTAATGTACCAACAGATCCTGAAGACCTAGCAGGACTAATGTACCAACAGATCCTGAAGACCTAGCAGGACTAATGTACCAACAGATCCTGAAGACCTAGCAGAACTAATGTACCAACAGATCCTGAAGACCTAGCAGGACTAATGTACCAACAGATCCTGAAGACCTAGCAGGACTAATGTACCAACAGATCCTGAAGACCTAGCAGGACTAATGTACCAACAGAGCCTGAAGACCTAGCAGGACTAATGTACCAACAGAGCCTGAAGACCTAGCAGAACTAATGTACCAACAGATCCTGAAGACCTAGCAGGACTAATGTACCAACAGATCCTGAAGACCTAGCAGAACTAATGTACCAACAGAGCCTGAAGACCTGGCAGAACTAATGTACCAACAGATCCTGAAGACCTAGCAGAACTAATGTACCAAGAGATCCTGAAGACCTAGCAGGACTAATGTACCAACAGAGCCTGAAGACCTAGCAGAACTAATGTACCAAGAGATCCTGAAGACCTAGCAGGACTAATGTACCAACAGAGCCTGAAGACCTAGCAGAACTAATGTACCAACAGATCCTGAAGACCTAGCAGGACTAATGTACCAACAGAGCCTGAAGACCTAGCAGAACTAATGTACCAACACAGAGATAGAGATAGGTGTCCATGTGTCATATTCTGAGAACTGAAATGAACACATATGTAAACGAGATGTATTGGAACTGAGTATTTACGTTTACATTGTTGCCAGAATCCAGTAGATTTTCAGTGTTGCCCAATAAAGCATCTCGTGGGACAACTAAAAACATCCCTGGGTTATTCATCATCCTCAGAACACACTGGTCTTGTCTATCCCGAGAAGCCTTACTGCAGGTAGACTTAATAGGCTGTGTCATGCACACGCACACACACCTACACACCCACACACACACACACACACACACACACACACACACACACACAAACACACACACACCTACACACCCACACACCCACACACATGCACACGCATGCATGCACACAGAGCTGTCCCCGAACACTCTTTAGAAATTCCAACAGGCCAATGATTTGGCTGAGCTGACGTGTGTGCTGAGGTAGCGGGGGTTCAGGGTCCTCCATGACAGTTGTGTTTATCACTGCAGTGGAGAAAAGAGGTGGAAAAGCATGAGGAGGAGGAGACAGATCTGCTCACACTACAGACCACACCCCCATCACTACTACAGACCACACCCCCAGCACTACAACAGACCACACCCCCATCACTACTACAGACCACACACCCCTCCACTAAAACTACAGAACACACCCCCAGCACTACTACAGACCACACCCCCAACACTACTACAGACCACACCCCCATCACTACTACAGACCACACCCCCAGCACTACTACAGACCACACCCCCATCACTACTACAGACCACACCCCCAGCACTACTACAGACCACACCCCCAGCACTACTACAGACCAAACCCCCATCACTACTACAGACCACACCCCCATCACTACTACAGACCACACCCCCAGCACTACTACAGACCACACCCCCTCCACTGATCATGGTGAATTGCCTCAGCTTCCTAGTGGTGGTGGATGGGAAAGGGAGAAGAAGCTATAGATGTAAAAAGTTCTGTGGCAGCGGCTCAATGTTTTGTGTGTGTGTGTGTGTGTGTGTGTGTGTGTGTGTGTGTGTGTGTGTGTGTGTGTGTGTGTGTGTGTGTGTGTGTGTGTGTGTGTGTGTGTGTGTGTGTGTGTAGCAGAATGGTTTCTGGTTAAATGAGTAACGTCCACCATGAGGCAAGAGAGGAGGCTGAAGCAGGCTGTGTCTGCCAGCCCGTATGCCATCCACACTGGCTACAGAGAGGATACTACAGACTGAGAGAAACCACACCAAGACCACGACACACAGTGCCATGTGTCATGTCTTCCGTGTCCTCCGCTGTCCCTGGAGGTGAGGCTTGATACAATTGTGTCTTTACAGGAAGGAAAGAACGAGGGTGGAGGAAGAGAGAGAGAGTAAATGAGTGAAGGACAGAGAGGGTTGAAACTATGGCCTCTGATTGAGAGAGCTCATTCATTTTCAGAGGTGAATTAGACTGGCGGCGTTTGATCAGGTCTAGCCGCTCACAGAGCAGAGCGATGGACAGTTGATTAGGAAGCCCTGCGGCTCCTTCGACAGTAATCACAGGTGTCTCTGTAAGCCATTTTAGTGCTGTGTGTGTGTGTGTGTGTGTGTGTGTGTGTGTGTGTGTATACGTGTGTGTATACGTGTGTGTGTGTTCAATTCAATTCAATAGACTTTATTGACATGGCAAGTAAAATTATTTACATTGTCAAAGTATACATATAACACAAATGGTGGGACCAACAGCAATAATAATAGTAGTAGTGGAAATGGGATTACCATTAACAGCAACTACAACAACAATATTAATGAGAATAATAATACATTAAACCAATAGTAGTCGACCAGTCTCCACCTGACTGAGAAGACACATCACATGGTATGAAAGCCAAAACAAAACAGGAAATATTATTGACATTACATTACACTTTTCACTTTTCACACACTCTTCTCCTCACTCTCTCCCGCCTCCTCTTTCTGTACTGTAAAGGATTTATCCCCAGCAGCATCAATCCCATTATAAATACATCTCCTCCATTGAACTGTTTATTTGTCTCTAATACAATACGCTGATGCTACGAGGGAGTAGTAATTAAAATGACATGGCCCACACTCATTCCCCCAGAACTCTCTACAGACAGTCACGGCCCACTCCATTCCACTGCAGTAAAGAGCTGGGAACATGGCGAGTGGCTAATGCAGTCTCCTATGGTTTCACACTAGCCATTGTTCTACTGTAAAGTATTTAGTAATGATTGTATTTTGTGGCATTGTAAGAAGGAGGTTGTGTTTCGGTCATCCACTTGTTCCCTGGGTTTGAGTTAGCGTAGAGGGGCTTGAGCTGAATACAACAGGCAGGGATGAAGCACACACTCGCAAACACACAAACACACCCACACACACAACATGCTGCAGTATGTCAGGAAGTGTGTGAGTGTGTGTATGTGTGTGTGTGTGTGTGTGAGTGTGTGTGTGTGTTTTGTTATGAGGATAAAACAGATTTGATTAATGGGCTGGTAGAGTTGTCGTTGTTAAGGTTAATTTCTCATAGATATAGAAACTACACACAAGCACACACACAAACACAAACACCCATCCCCCCAAACAACCGCACACACACATATACCTGGCCCCTACACACAAACACATATACCTGGCCCCTACACACACACACACATATACCTGGCCCCTACACACAAACATATATACCTGGCCCCTACACACAAACACATATACCTGGCCCCTACACACACACACATATACCTGGCCCCTACACACAAACACATATACCTGGCCCCTACACACACACACACATATACCTGGCCCCTACACACAAACACATATACCTGGCCCCTACACACACACACACATATACCTGGCCCCTACACACAAACATATATACCTGGCCCCTACACACAAACACATATACCTGGCCCCTACACACAAACACATATACCTGGCCCCTACACACACACACATATACCTGGCCCCTACACAAACACACATATACCTGGCCCCTACACACAAACACATATACCTGGCCGCTACACACACACACATATACACACCTGGCCCATACACACACACACACACCTGGCCCCTACACACACAACCCAAGCAAAGCTGTGTTTTTAGCCGTGGAAAATAATGATGATTGTAATAGTTAATAAAGATGATTGTAATAATTACGACACAATGAGGATCAAAGATTTTCCTGCTGCAAAACACTCACTAATACCATTAGACTGGTGTAATGTAGTGACTGTAGCAACACTCACTAATACCATTAGACTGGTGTAATGTAGTGACTGTAGCAACACTCCCTAATACCATCAGACTGGTGTAATGTAGTGACTGTAGCAACACTCCCTAATACCATCAGACTGGTGTAATGTAGTGACTGTAGCAACACTCACTAATACCATCAGACTGGTGTAATGTAGTGACTGTAGCAACACTCCCTAATACCATCAGACTGGTGTAATGTAGTGACTGTAGCAACACTCACTAATACCATTAGACTGGTGTAATGTAGTGACTGTAGCAACACTCACTAATACCATCAGACTGGTGTAATGTAGTGACTGTAGCAACACTCACTAATACCATCAGACTGGTGTAATGTAGTGACTGTAGCAACACTCACTAATACCATCAGACTGGTGTAATGTAGTGACTGTAGCAACACTCACAACATAATGAGGAATCAGCATAAACACTCACTCTAGCTCCAAATGGAGATACATGTTTAAATCATTTAAAAATTATTACATGTTCATTGGAGCTAAATATTAGAAAAGTGGACATTTGGGATAATACTGAGACAATACTGTATATTTCAAACACTTAGTTGTGTGCTGATTTGAACCTGCATGAAGTGCCAGATGGGCAGATTTGGCACTTTTGGGACTATTCCATTGGTTCCACTGCGCCATACAAGCTCAATGAAACATTTAAAATTGTATCTTAACCCAGATCTGCTAACAAATCACCCAATCCAGATATGACCAGTTGTCCTGAACTAAGGCCTCATGTGACACCAGTGTGGTCAACCACTGTCCCGCCGACTGCGAACGACAGAAAAACAGATTTGTGAGTGTGGATGGAGGGATGAGTCTTTCCTCTTCTCTGTGTGAATCACAGACACCATGGCCCTAATGACATCATTAGGTATTTGGAGAGAGAGAGAGGGTGAGGGTGGGGGAGAGACAAAGGGGTGATGGTTGAGAGAGATAGAGTGTGATGGTGGAAAGAGAGAGAGAGAGGGGAGTGTAATGTTTACTGTTTATTTTTTATTGTTTATTTCACTTTTGTTTATTATCTATTTCACTTGCTTTGGCAATGTAAACATATGTTTCCCGTGCCAATAAGCCCTTTGAATTTAATTGAATTGAGAGAGAGAGAGTGTGATGGTGGAGAGAGAGAGAGGGTGATGGTGGAGTTAGAGAGGAAGAGAGGGTGATGGTGGAGAGAGAGAGCTGAGGGTGATGGTGAGAGAGAGAGAGGGTGATGGTGGGAGAGAGAGAGAGAGAGAGAGAGAGAGAGAGAGAGAGAGAGAGAGAGAGAGGGTGATGGTGGAGAGAAAGAGAGAGAGAGAGTGAGGGCGTGATGGTGGAGAGAGAGAGAGACAGAAAGGGTGATGGTGGAGAGAGAGAGAGAGAGGGTGCTATCAGTTACACCACTCTGTCCCCAGCTTGGCTACACTGAAAGAGGCCACTTTACCACTTTTATGTCAGCCAATGTCACATATAACTACAGTGGGTAAATGTGACTATTTTGACATTATATAATGAGACCATATTGCAAGCACACATACAGTACTATATATGTGTATACATGTCAACACGTGAAGGTATAAACACCGGAATGCACACATTATTGACCACAACCTGTTGTTGAGAAAACTTATGGCTTGGGGGTAGAAGCTGTTGAGAAGTCTTTTGGACCTAGACTTGGCACTCCGGTACCGCTTGCCGTGCGGTAGCAGAGAGAACAGTCTATGACTAGGGTGGCTGGAGTCTTTGACAATTTTGAGGGCCTTCCTCTGACACCGCCTGGTATAGAGGTCCTGGATGGCAGGGAGCTTTGCCCCAGTGATGTACTGGGCCGTACGCACTACCCTCTGTAGTGCCTTGCGGTCAGAGGCCAAGCAGTTGCCATACCAGGCGGTGATGCAACCAGTCAGGATGCTCTCGATGGTGCAGCTGTAGAATTTTTTGAGGATCTGAGGACCCATGCCAAATCTTTTTAGTCTCCTGAGGGGAATAGGCTTTGTCGTGCCCTCTTCACGACTGTCTTGGTGTGTTTGGACCATGATAGTTCGTTGGTGATGTGGACACCAAGGAACTTGAAGCTCTCAACCTGTTCCACTACAGCCCCGTCGATGAGAATGGGGGCGTAGAGTCTATCAGGACTCTATCAGGACTATCAGGACTCTATCAGCTCTCTATCAGTATTCCTCTATCAGCACTCTATCAGCACTCTATCAGCACTCTATCAGGACTCTATCAGCACTCTATCAGCACTATCAGGACTCTATAAGCACTCTATCAGAACACTATCAGAACACTATCAGCACTCTATAAGCACTCTATCAGGACTCTATCAGCACTCTATCCACACTCTATCAGGACTATATCAGCACTCTATCAGGACTCTATAAGGACTATATCAGGACTCTATCAGCACTCTATAAGCACTCTATCAGGACTCTATGTTGCTCTACCACTGAATTTACGTAACCTCTGTCTGTCTGTCTGCCTGCCTTTCTTTCTGCCGTTCTGCCAGTCTGTCTGTCTGTCTGCCTGCCTGTCTTTCTGCCGTTCTGCCAGTCTGCTTGTCTGTCTGTCTGTCTGCCTGCCTGTCTTTCTGCCGTTCTGCCAGTCTGCTTGTCTGTCTGCCTGCCTGTCTTTCTGCCGTTCTGCCAGTCTGTCTGTCTGTCTGTCTGCCTGCCTGTCTTTCTGCCATTCTGCCAGTCTGTCTGTCTGTCTGCCTGCCTGTCTTTCTGCCGTTCTGCCAGTCTGCCTGTCTGTCTGCCTGCCTGTCTTTCTGCCGTTCTGCCAGTCTGTCTGTCTGTCTGCCTGCCTGTCTTTCTGCCGCTTCTGCCAGTCTGCTTGTCTGTCTGTCTGTCTGCCTGCCTGTCTTTCTGTCGTTCTGCCAGTCTGCTTGTCTGTCTGCCTGCCTGTCTTTCTGCTGTTCTGCCAGTCTGTCTGTCTGTCTGTCTGCCTGCCTGTCTTTCTGCCATTCTGCCAGTCTGTCTGTCTGTCTGCCTGCCTGTCTTTCTGCCGTTCTGCCAGTCTGCCTGTCTGTCTGCCTGCCTGTCTTTCTGCCGTTCTGCCAGTCTGTCTGTCTGTCTGCCTGCCTGTCTTTCTGCCGTTCTGCCAGTCTGCCTGTCTGTCTGCCTG
Organism: Coregonus clupeaformis; assembly: GCF_020615455.1. Classification (NCBI taxonomy): domain Eukaryota; kingdom Metazoa; phylum Chordata; class Actinopteri; order Salmoniformes; family Salmonidae; genus Coregonus; species Coregonus clupeaformis. Next base: position 3,692,810 of record NC_059220.1, read on the forward strand.
GCTGTCTTTCTGCCGTTCTGCCAGTCTGTCTGTCTGTCTAACTGCCTGTCTTTCTGCCGTTCTGCCAGTCTGTCTGTCTGTCTGCCTGCCTGTCTTTCTGCCGTTCTGCCAGTCTGTCTGTCTGTCTGCCTGCCTGTCTTTCTGCCATTCTGCCAGTCTGTCTGTCTGTCTGTCTGTCTGTCTGCCTGCCTGTCTTTCTGCCGTTCTGCCAGTCTGTCTGTCTGCCTGCCTGTCTGCATGCCTGTCTGTCTGTCTGTCTGTCTGTCTGTCTGTCTGTCTGTCTGTCTGTCTGTCTGTCTGTCTGTCTGCCTGTCTTTCTGCCGTTCTGCCAGTCTGTCTGTCTGTCTGCCTGCCTGTCTTTCTGCCGTTCTGCCAGTCTGTCTGTCTGTCTGCCTGCCTGTCTTTCTGCCGTTCTGCCAGTCTGTCTGTCTGTCTGTCTGTCTGTCTGTCTGTCTGCCTGTCTGCCTGTCTGTCTGCCGTTCTGCCTGTCTGCCTGTCTGTCTGTCTGCCTGTCTGCCTGTCTGCCTGTCTGCCTGCCTGACTGCCTGTCTGTCTGTCTGTCTGTCTGTCTGTCTGTCTGTCTGTCTGTCTGTCTGTCTGTCTGTCTAAAGAACATAAGAAGCTAAACTGTTTCACTCACTGTGCTTTGATTCTTCCTTGATGAAGTGTTGTAACACTCAGACACGTACACACAGCCGGGGACACTTCCGTGTCTTTCGCTCACACACACTTCTGACTGGAGCAGTATCAAGATGAGATACCATCTGGAGTGTCTACACTGACAGAGCCGACAGAGCCAACAGATCCTGAAGACCTAGCAGAACTAATGTACCAACAGAGCCTGAAGACCTGGCAGAACTAATGTACCAACAGATCCTGAAGACCTAGCAGGACTAATGTACCAACAGATCCTGAAGACCTAGCAGGACTAATGTACCAACAGATCCTGAAGACCTAGCAGGACTAATGTACCAACAGATCCTGAAGACCTAGCAGAACTAATGTACCAACAGATCCTGAAGACCTAGCAGGACTAATGTACCAACAGATCCTGAAGACCTAGCAGGACTAATGTACCAACAGATCCTGAAGACCTAGCAGGACTAATGTACCAACAGAGCCTGAAGACCTAGCAGGACTAATGTACCAACAGAGCCTGAAGACCTAGCAGAACTAATGTACCAACAGATCCTGAAGACCTAGCAGGACTAATGTACCAACAGATCCTGAAGACCTAGCAGAACTAATGTACCAACAGAGCCTGAAGACCTGGCAGAACTAATGTACCAACAGATCCTGAAGACCTAGCAGAACTAATGTACCAAGAGATCCTGAAGACCTAGCAGGACTAATGTACCAACAGAGCCTGAAGACCTAGCAGAACTAATGTACCAAGAGATCCTGAAGACCTAGCAGGACTAATGTACCAACAGAGCCTGAAGACCTAGCAGAACTAATGTACCAACAGATCCTGAAGACCTAGCAGGACTAATGTACCAACAGAGCCTGAAGACCTAGCAGAACTAATGTACCAACACAGAGATAGAGATAGGTGTCCATGTGTCATATTCTGAGAACTGAAATGAACACATATGTAAACGAGATGTATTGGAACTGAGTATTTACGTTTACATTGTTGCCAGAATCCAGTAGATTTTCAGTGTTGCCCAATAAAGCATCTCGTGGGACAACTAAAAACACCCCTGGGTTATTCATCATCCTCAGAACACACTGGTCTTGTCTATCCCGAGAAGCCTTACTGCAGGTAGACTTAATAGGCTGTGTCATGCACACGCACACACACCTACACACCCACACACACACACACACACACACACACACACACACACACAAACACACACACACCTACACACCCACACACCCACACACATGCACACGCATGCATGCACACAGAGCTGTCCCCGAACACTCTTTAGAAATTCCAACAGGCCAATGATTTGGCTGAGCTGACGTGTGTGCTGAGGTAGCGGGGGTTCAGGGTCCTCCATGACAGTTGTGTTTATCACTGCAGTGGAGAAAAGAGGTGGAAAAGCATGAGGAGGAGGAGACAGATCTGCTCACACTACAGACCACACCCCCATCACTACTACAGACCACACCCCCAGCACTACAACAGACCACACCCCCATCACTACTACAGACCACACACCCCTCCACTGACACTACAGAACACACCCCCCAGCACTACTACAGACCACACCCCCAACACTACTACAGACCACACCCCCATCACTACTACAGACCACACCCCCAGCACTACTACAGACCACACCCCCATCACTACTACAGACCACACCCCCAGCACTACTACAGACCACACCCCCAGCACTACTACAGACCAAACCCCCATCACTACTACAGACCACACCCCCATCACTACTACAGACCACACCCCCAGCACTACTACAGACCACACCCCCTCCACTGATCATGGTGAATTGCCTCAGCTTCCTAGTGGTGGTGGATGGGAAAGGGAGAAGAAGCTATAGATGTAAAAAGTTCTGTGGCAGCGGCTCAATGTTTGTGTGTGTGTGTGTGTGTGTGTGTGTGTGTGTGTGTGTGTGTGTGTGTGTGTGTGTGTGTGTGTGTGTGTGTGTGTGTGTGTGTGTGTGTGTGTGTGTAGCAGAATGGTTTCTGGTTAAATGAGTAACGTCCACCATGAGGCAAGAGAGGAGGCTGAAGCAGGCTGTGTCTGCCAGCCCGTATGCCATCCACACTGGCTACAGAGAGGATACTACAGACTGAGAGAAACCACACCAAGACCACGACACACAGTGCCATGTGTCATGTCTTCCGTGTCCTCCGCTGTCCCTGGAGGTGAGGCTTGATACAATTGTGTCTTTACAGGAAGGAAAGAACGAGGGTGGAGGAAGAGAGAGAGAGTAAATGAGTGAAGGACAGAGAGGGTTGAAACTATGGCCTCTGATTGAGAGAGCTCATTCATTTTCAGAGGTGAATTAGACTGGCGGCGTTTGATCAGGTCTAGCCGCTCACAGAGCAGAGCGATGGACAGTTGATTAGGAAGCCTGCGGCTCCTTCGACAGTAATCACAGGTGTCTCTGTAAGCCATTTTAGTGCTGTGTGTGTGTGTGTGTGTGTGTGTGTGTGTGTGTGTATACGTGTGTGTATACGTGTGTGTGTGTGTTCAATTCAATTCAATAGACTTTATTGACATGGCAAGTAAAATTATTTACATTGTCAAAGTATACATATAACACAAATGGTGGGACCAACAGCAATAATAATAGTAGTAGTGGAAATGGGATTACCATTAACAGCAACTACAACAACAATATTAATGAGAATAATAATACATTAAACCAATAGTAGTCGACCAGTCTCCACCTGACTGAGAAGACACATCACATGGTATGAAAGCCAAAACAAAACAGGAAATATTATTGACATTACATTACACTTTTCACTTTTCACACACTCTTCTCCTCACTCTCTCCCGCCTCCTCTTTCTGTACTGTAAAGGATTTATCCCCAGCAGCATCAATCCCATTATAAATACATCTCCTCCATTGAACTGTTTATTTGTCTCTAATACAATACGCTGATGCTACGAGGGAGTAGTAATTAAAATGACATGGCCCACACTCATTCCCCCAGAACTCTCTACAGACAGTCACGGCCCACTCCATTCCACTGCAGTAAAGAGCTGGGAACATGGCGAGTGGCTAATGCAGTCTCCTATGGTTTCACACTAGCCATTGTTCTACTGTAAAGTATTTAGCAATGATTGTATTTTGTGGCATTGTAAGAAGGAGGTTGTGTTTCGGTCATCCACTTGTTCCCTGGGTTTGAGTTAGCGTAGAGGGGCTTGAGCTGAATACAACAGGCAGGGATGAAGCACACACTCGCAAACACACAAACACACCCACACACACAACATGCTGCAGTATGTCAGGAAGTGTGTGAGTGTGTGTATGTGTGTGTGTGTGTGTGTGAGTGTGTGTGTGTGTTTTGTTATGAGGATAAAACAGATGTGATTAATGGGCTGGTAGAGTTGTCGTTGTTAAGGTTAATTTCTCATAGATATAGAAACTACACACAAGCACACACACACAAACACACACACAAACACAAACACCCATCCCCCCAAACAACCGCACACACACATATACCTGGCCCCTACACACAAACACATATACCTGGCCCCTACACACACACACATATACCTGGCCCCTACACAAACACACATATACCTGGCCCCTACACACAAACACATATACCTGGCCCCTACACACACACACACATATACCTGGCCCCTACACACAAACATATATACCTGGCCCCTACACACAAACACATATACCTGGCCCCTACACACACACACATATACCTGGCCCCTACACACAAACACATATACCTGGCCCCTACACACACACACACATATACCTGGCCCCTACACACAAACACATATACCTGGCCCCTACACACACACACACATATACCTGGCCCCTACACACAAACATATATACCTGGCCCCTACACACAAACACATATACCTGGCCCCTACACACAAACACATATACCTGGCCCCTACACACACACACATATACCTGGCCCCTACACAAACACACATATACCTGGCCCCTACACACAAACACATATACCTGGCCGCTACACACACACACATATACACACCTGGCCCATACACACACACACACACACACACCTGGCCCCTACACACACAACCCAAGCAAAGCTGTGTTTTTAGCCGTGGAAAATAATGATGATTGTAATAGTTAATAAAGATGATTGTAATAATTACGACACAATGAGGATCAAAGATTTTCCTGCTGCAAAACACTCACTAATACCATTAGACTGGTGTAATGTAGTGACTGTAGCAACACTCACTAATACCATTAGACTGGTGTAATGTAGTGACTGTAGCAACACTCCCTAATACCATCAGACTGGTGTAATGTAGTGACTGTAGCAACACTCCCTAATACCATCAGACTGGTGTAATGTAGTGACTGTAGCAACACTCCCTAATACCATCAGACTGGTGTAATGTAGTGACTGTAGCAACACTCACTAATACCATCAGACTGGTGTAATGTAGTGACTGTAGCAACACTCACTAATACCATCAGACTGGTGTAATGTAGTGACTGTAGCAACACTCCCTAATACCATCAGACTGGTGTAATGTAGTGACTGTAGCAACACTCACTAATACCATTAGACTGGTGTAATGTAGTGACTGTAGCAACACTCACTAATACCATCAGACTGGTGTAATGTAGTGACTGTAGCAACACTCACTAATACCATCAGACTGGTGTAATGTAGTGACTGTAGCAACACTCACTAATACCATCAGACTGGTGTAATGTAGTGACTGTAGCAACACTCACAACATAATGAGGAATCAGCATAAACACTCACTCTAGCTCCAAATGGAGATACATGTTTAAATCATTTAAAAATTATTACATGTTCATTGGAGCTAAATATTAGAAAAGTGGACATTTGGGATAATACTGAGACAATACTGTATATTTCAAACACTTAGTTGTGTGCTGATTTGAACCTGCATGAAGTGCCAGATGGGCAGATTTGGCACTTTTGGGACTATTCCATTGGTTCCACTGCGCCATACAAGCTCAATGAAACATTTAAAATTGTATCTTAACCCAGATCTGCTAACAAATCACCCAATCCAGATATGACCAGTTGTCCTGAACTAAGGCCTCATGTGACACCAGTGTGGTCAACCAGTGTCCCGCCGACTGCGAACGACAGAAAAACAGATTTGTGAGTGTGGATGGAGGGATGAGTCTTTCCTCTTCTCTGTGTGAATCACAGACACCATGGCCCTAATGACATCATTAGGTATTTGGAGAGAGAGAGAGGGTGAGGGTGGGGAGAGACAAAGGGTGATGGTTGAGAGAGATAGAGTGTGATGGTGGAAAGAGAGAGAGAGAGGGGAGTGTAATGTTTACTGTTTATTTTTTATTGTTTATTTCACTTTTGTTTATTATCTATTTCACTTGCTTTGGCAATGTAAACATATGTTTCCCGTGCCAATAAGCCCTTTGAATTTAATTGAATTGAGAGAGAGAGAGTGTGATGGTGGAGAGAGAGAGAGGGTGATGGTGGAGTTAGAGAGGAAGAGAGGGTGATGGTGGAGAGAGAGAGCTGAGGGTGATGGTGGAGAGAGAGAGGGTGATGGTGGGAGAGAGAGAGAGAGAGAGAGAGAGAGAGAGAGAGAGAGAGAGAGAGAGGGTGATGGTGGAGAGAAAGAGAGAGAGAGAGTGAGGGCGTGATGGTGGAGAGAGAGAGAGACAGAAAGGGTGATGGTGGAGAGAGAGAGAGAGAGGGTGCTATCAGTTACACCACTCTGTCCCCAGCTTGGCTACACTGAAAGAGGCCACTTTACCACTTTTATGTCAGCCAATGTCACATATAACTACAGTGGGTAAATGTGACTATTTTGACATTATATAATGAGACCATATTGCAAGCACACATACAGTACTATATATGTGTATACATGTCAACACGTGAAGGTATGCACACCGGAATGCACACATTATTGACCACAACCTGTTGTTGAGAAAACGTATGTGTTATGGCTTTTCAACCTCTTCCATATTGTGCTATCTATCTCATAGAACTCAGAGGGCTTTCTTTAATGGAAGCTTCTCTAATGTCAAACATGTAAAGTGTGGTGTACCGCAGGCAGCTCTCTAGGCCCTCTACTCTTTTCTATTTTTACCAATGACCTGCCACTGGCATTAAACAAAGCATGTATGTCAATGTATGCTGATGATTCAACCATGTAACCATCAGCAACCACAGCTAATGAAGTCACTGAAACCCTTAACAAAGAGTTGCAGTCTGTTTTGGAATTGGTGGCAAGTAATAAACTGTTCCTGAACATCTCTAAAACTAAGAGCATTGTATTTGGTACAAATCATAAGAAACATTAATGTGTTGAAAATTACAAATTGTTTGCATAGTCAACTTACACAGAGCTCTGACACACACACTTACCCCACCAGGGGTCTTTTCACAGTCCCCAAATCCAGAACAAATTCAAGAAAGCGTACAGTATTATATAGAGCCATTATTGCATGGAACTCCCTTCCATCTCATATTGCTCAAATGAACAGCAAACCTGGTTTCAAAAACAGATTAAACAACACCGCATGGCACAATGCCTCTCTCCTATTCGACCTAGATAGTTTGTGTGTATGCATTGATGTGTAGGCTAGGTGTGCCATTTTTAAATTGATGTGGTTCTGTCCTGAAACTGTTCTTGTCTATTAATGTTCTGATTATGTTATGTTTCATGTTTTGTTTGGACCCCAGGAAGAGTAGCTGCTGCTTTCGCTAAACAGTTAATAGGGATCCTAATAAAATACCCCAAATACAGGGAAAAAAGTATTTGATGCCCGGCTGATTTTGTACGTTTTCCCACTGACAAAGAAATTATCAGTCTATAATTTTAATGGTAGGTTTATTTGAACAGTGAGAGACAGAATAACAATTTTTTTTTAAAATAATAATAATAAATTGATTTGCATTTTAATGAGGGAAATAAGTATTTGACCCCTCTGCAAAACATGACTTAGTACTTGGTGGCAAAACCCTTGTTGGAAATCACAGAGGTCAGACATTTCTTGTAGTTGGCCACCAGGTTTGCACACATCTCAGGAGGGATTTTGTCCCACTCCTCTTTGCAAATCTTCTCCAAGTCATTAAGGTTTTGAGGCTGACGTTTGGCAACTCGAACCTTCAGCTCCCTCCACAGATTTTCTAAGGGATTAAGGTCTGGAGACTGGCTAGGCCACTCCAGGACCTTAATGTGCTTCTTCTTGAGCCACTCCTTTGTTGCCTTGGCCGTGTGTTTTGGGTCATTATCATGCTGGAATACCCATCCACAACCCATTTTCAATGCCCCAGCTGAGGGAAGGAGGTTCTCACCCAAGATTTGACGGTAAATGGCCCCGTCCATCGTCCCTTTGATGCGGTGAAGTTGTCCTGTCCCCTTGGCAGAAAAACATCCCCAAAGCATAATGTTTCCACCTCCATGTTTGACGGTGGATTTCTTGGGGTCATAGGCAGCATTCCTCCTCCTCCAAACACGGCGAGTTGATTTGATGCCAAAGAGCTCGATTTTGGTCTCATCTGACCACAACACTTTCACCCAGTTCTCCTCTGAATCATTCAGATGTTCATTGGCAAACTTCAGACGGGCCTGTATATGTGCTTTCTTGAGCAGGGGGACATTGCGGGTGCTGCAGGGCTTCAGTCCTTCACGGCATAGTGTGTTACCAATTATTTTCTTGGTGACTATGGTCCCAGCTGCCTTGAGATCATTGACAAGATCCTCCCGTGTTGTTCTGTGCTGATTCCTCACCGTTCTCATGATCATTACAACTCCACGAGGTGAGATCTTGCATGGAACCCCAGGCCGAGGGAGATTGACAGTTATTTTGTGTTTCTTCCATTTGCGAATAATCGCACCAACTGTTGTCACCTTCTTACCAAGCTGCTTGGCGATGGTCTTGTAGCCCATTCCAGCCTTGTGTAGGTCTACAATCTTGTCCCTGACATCCTTGGAGAGCTCTTTGGTCTTGGCCATGGTGGAGAGTTTGGAATCTGATTGATTCATTGCTTCTGTGGACAGGTGTCTTTTATACAGGTAACAAACTGAGATTAGGAGCACTCCGTTTAAGAGTGTGCTCCTAATCTCAGCTCGTTACCTGTATAAAAGGTACCTGGGAGCCAGAAATCTTTCTGATTGAGAGGGGGTCAAATACTTATTTCCCTCATTAAAATGCAAATCAATTTATAACATTTTTGACATGCATTTTTCTGGATTTTTTTGTTTTTATTCTGTCTCTCACTGTTCAAGTAAACCTACCATTAAAATCATAGACTGATCATTTCTTTGTCAGTGGGCAAACGTACAAAATCAGCAGGGGATCAAATACTTTTGTCCCTCACTGTACCAATACATGCCCTTATGCAAGCACACTCACAAAGCACACACCACTCTCAAACACCAAGAAGATCATCATCATCATCATCATCATCATGTTTCCCCTTCCTCTTTTTTTCTCCCATCTAATCAGTCATGTCATCGCTGTCATCGTTGTTCCTTGCCATGTCTTTAGTGAAAGTCTTCCAGCCTGTGCAACAAATACAGCGTTGTAAGTCTCATCCCCAGTGTCAGGGCTTCTGTCGTCACGCAGGGTGTTTTTACTGTGCCCTCCAAGCCCTCCAACTGATCACTGTGCTGCACCATTTACCCAGAAACCCCGCGCTCTCAGCTCTGCCTCTCCTGTCTCTGTCTCCCTACTCTACCTCTCCATCTCTCGCTCCCTGAGCTCTGCCTCTCCTGTCTGTCTGTCTGTCTGTCTTTCTGTCTCGCTCTCTCTCTCTCTCTGTCTCTCAGTTATACCTCTCTCTATTTCTCTGATCTAAGTTTCAGTTTCCAGTTTTAATGTCACATGCACGAGTACAGTGAATAATCAACATTAATGCTGCCCTAAAAATAATATAAGGTAGAACAAAAACAAACAAGAAATAAAAATTAGAAATAAGAAGATCACGATAATCTAAGTAAGCTATATACAGGGTCAGTTCAATACAATATTTACAATGTGCAGGGATACTGGAGTGATAGAGGTAGATATGTATAGGGGTAAGGTGACTACGCATCAGGATATAAGATAAACAGAATAGCAGCAGCGGAAATTATGATTGTTTGTGAGTGTGTGTGCGTGTGTGTGTACAGTCAGTATAAATGTGTGTGCATGTTATGTGTGTGTTGGAATGTCAGTGTGTGTGAGTGTCTAGAGTCCTGTGAGTGTGCATAGAGACATAGAAAATAAAATACAAGGGTCAAGGGTCAACTCAGATAGTCCATGTAGCCATTCTGTTAGCTATTTAGCAGTATTACGGCTTGGGGATAGAAGCTGCTCAGGAGCATGTTGGTGTCAGACTTGATGCACCGGTACCGCTTGCTGTGCAGAAGCAGAGAGAACAGTGTCACACTCTGGCTCCAGGACTGTGTGTTAGAGCCAGGGTGTATTTCATTTGGTGGTGTTGGGGTTGGGTGAGTTTCATTTTGTTTGTGTTTAGTGGTGATTGGTCAATGACTCCCAATCGGAGGTAACGAGTGTCAGCTGTCGGCTCGTTATCTCTGATTGGGAGCCATATATATACTGTTGTGTTTCACTGTTTGTTTGTGGGTTTTTGTTCCATGTTTCTGTCAGTGTTACAGAGGACTTCACTATCGTCATTTGTTGTTTTTTCGTGGTTGCTTTATTAAATAAAGTCATTATGTTCACTCCACGCGCTGCGTATTGGTCCGCTTCTTCAGACGATCGTGACAAACAGTCTATGGCTTCCATACTCAACTGGCGGAACGCGGACCGGATCCGGACCCAGAACGGGGTCAATACGGACCGCAGGTCCCCCAAAAAATAACAAATATAATAAAAAAACAGTTTTGTTTTATTATTTTTTTACTCGGTCGGGCTTCGACCCCTGGTATCATATAAACACACATAAGACATGGAAGAATGCATAGAATTGCAGGAAATTAGCTTTAAAACAGCAAAAAAAAATATCTGCCCCATGCAAAATGTGTAGAATTGCGGGAAATTAGCTTTAAAACTGCAACATTATCACTCCACCAACAAGAGGGGTGTGAACAGTTTGGGGTCGCATGGGTTGCGAGGTGGGGGTTTGTTACTATGCCGATTAATTACATTATCCATTCGGACCTTTTCCACCTAGGAATTTTGTGTGACCTGACCTTCTCAAATAGTACTTGAGTACCCCTGGTCTATGGCTTGGGTGGCTGGAGTCTTTAACAATTTTCCGGGCCTTCCTTTCACATCTCCAGATATACACTGAGCATACAAAACATGCTCTTTCCATGACATAGACTGACCAGGTGAATCCAGGTGAGAGCTATGATCCCTTATTGATGTCACCAGGTTGGAAACACGTCAATCAGTGTATATGAAGGGGAGGAGACAGGTTAAAGAAGGATTTTTAAGCTGTGAGACATTTGAGATAAGGACTGTGTATGTACAGGTATGGATTCAGAGGGTGAATGGGCAAGACAAAGTGCCTTTGAAAGGGGTATGGTAGTAGGTGCCAGGCGCACCGGTTTGCATGTGTCAAGAACTGCAACGCTGCTGGGTTTTTCACGCTCAACAGTTTCCCGTGTGTATCGACAATGGTCCACCACCCAAAGGACATCCAGCCAACTTAACACAACTGTGGGAAGCACTGGAGTCAACATGGGCCAGCATCCCTGTGGAATGCTTTCAACACCTTGTAGAGTCCATGCCCTGACAAATTGAGGCTGTTCTGAGGGCAAAAGTAGGTGCAACTCAATATTAGGACGGTGTTCCTAAGGTTTTGTAAGCTCAGTGTAGAGGTCCTGCATGGCAGGGAGCTCAGCCCCAGTGATGTACTGGGCTGTCCGGAGCACCCTCTGTAGCGCCATGTGATCAAGTGCAGTGCTGTTGCCGTACCTAGCAGTGATGCAGCCATTCAAGATGCCCTCAATGGTGCAGCTATAGAACTTATTGAGGATTTGAGGGCCCACGCCAAACCCTTTCAACCTGCTGAGGAGGAAGAGGCGCTGTCGTCCTAATCCTTAGTGATTTGGACACCAAGGAACTTGAAGCCCTCGACCTGCTCCAGCGCAGCTCCGTCTATGTGGATGGGGATGTGCTCGCCCCCCCATTTCCTGTAGTCCACAATCAGCTCCCTGGTCTTACTGACGTTGAGGGAGAGGTTGTTGTCCCGGCAACACACTGCCAGGTCACTGTCCTCCTCCCTGTAGGCTGTCTCATCATCGCCGGTGATCAGGCATACCACCGTTGTGTCGTCAGCAATGATGATGGTGTTGGTTGCAGTCGTGCGTGGCCACGCAGTCGTGGGTGAACAGGGAGTACAGGAGGGGACAAAGCACACACTCCTGTGGGGCCCCCGTGTCGAAGGGTCAGCGTGGATGAGGTGATGTTGCCTACCCTCACCATCTGGGGTCGGCCCATCAGGAAGTCCAGGATCCAGTTGCAGAAGGAGGTGTTCAGTCCCAGGGTCCTAAGCTTGGTGATGAGCTTGGTGGGGACAATGGTGTTGAACGCTGAGCTGTAGTCAATGAACAGCATTCTCACATAGGTATGTATTCCTCTTTTCTAGGTGGGGGTGAGGGCAGTGTGGAGTGCAATTGTGATTACGTTGTCTATTGATCTGTTGAAGCAGTATGTAAATTGGAGTGGGTCTAGGGTGTCTGGGATGATGGAGTTGATGTGTGCCATAACCAGCCTCTCAAAGCACTTCATGATTACAGATTCCGGGCTGTAGTAATTGTGGCATGATGCCTTAGAGTTCTTGGGAACAGGAATGATGGTGGTCATCTAAAAACATGTGATGATTACAGACTGTGACAAGGAGAGGTGGAACATTACTGTGAATATGCCCGCCAGCTGTTCTGCGCATATTCTGAGAACTCGCCCTGGAATACGGTACGGCCCCCGCGGCCTTTTGAGTGTTGACCTGATTAAAGACCTTACTCATGTCAGTATCAGAGAGCGGGATCACCCGGTCCTCTGGGTCGGTGGGGGCACTCACACACGGTATGGTTTTGTTATTGTCGAAGCGTGCACCTCTCCCTCTCTCTGTCTCTCAGCTCAACCTCTCCCTCTCTCTGTCTCTCAGCTCAACCTCTCCCTCTCTCTGTCTCTCAGCTCAACCTCTCCATCTCTCTGTCTCTCAGCTCAACCTCTCCCTCTCTCTGTCTCTCAGCTCAACCTCTCCCTCTCTCTGTCTCTCAGCTCAACCTCTCCCTCTCTCTGTTCAATCTCTCCATCTCTCTGTCTCTCTGTTCTACGTCTCTGTCTCTGTCTCTGTCTCTGTCTCTGTCTCTGTCTCTGTCTCTGTCTCTGTCTCTCAGCTCTATCGCTCTTCTCTCTATCCCTCTATCTCTTCTCTCGCTTACCATATCTGTTCTCTCTCCCTCTCTCTTCTCTCTATCCCTCTATCTCTTCTCTCTCTATCTCTTCTCTCTATCCCCATCTCTTCTCTCCATCTTTTCTCTCTATCCCCCTATCTCCTCACTCTATCCCCCTATCTCCTCTCTCTATCCCCCTATCTCTTCTCTCTATCCCCCTATCTCTTCTCTCTCTACTTCACAGCTCTATCTCGCCTCACTCTAACTTAGAACTAAGACATTTGTCATCTAGCATCTGTAGTCTTTTCAACTGCCATGAGGAAACTGTGTGAAATACAATGGAATAAATGTTTAATAATCCTAAATGACGGATGAGGTGTGTGTGTGTGTGTGTGTTTTTGTGTGTCTAATCAAATCCAACGTCAAATGAATTTGACGTTGGCATTTGAACATGGTCTTGTAAGCCTTGTTGTAATCTGATAGCCAGGAGTTCATTGAATTGTTAATTGTTAATTGTTAATTGTTAATTGCTATTAAAATCTAGGTAGGTTAGTGCAATTTTGGTTTCATTTCGTCCTATTGGTATGAAAATAAGCACAACTTGCTATTTAAAGCTTTTCCCAAAAATACATGTCCTGTTTTTGGCTTCAACAGCAATAACAATTGTAGGCTATAACAAATGTGCATTTTCATACAGTAACAGAATGATAATTGAGATAATGCAAATAATGAAATATTTTTTAGTTGGGCTAACTTTTTGGAACTTCTCGCTGTAGACCTACTTCATCACCATCTCCTACCTCTCTGGTATAACGCATTTCATTTTGTGTGTGTGTGTTAATGATGGCGGATTGATTGATTGATTTCCAAGTATAATGCATCTACATCAGTCTTGCTGGTCCATCTTCCTGAATTAAAATGAGATATTCTAACAGATCAATCTTGCTGGCAAAATGTAAATAAATAAATAAATATTGCTAAGTTATTTAGTGTGTATGTAGGGCTGTTTTTTATTATTATTGTGTTATAGATATAAACTGTACCAGTCAAAGATTTGGACAGCTACTAATTCCAGGGTTTTTCTTTATTTTTACTATTTTCTACATTGTAGAATAATGGTGAAGACATCAAAACTATGAAATAGCACACATGGAATCATGTAGTAACCAAAAAAGTATTAGTGAAATTAAAAAAAATACTTATTTCAAGTTCTAAAAAATCAATAACGGAAAGGTTGTGTGTGCATATGTATTCACCCCTTTGCTATGAAGCCCCTAAATAAGATCTGGTGCAACCAATTACCTTCAGAAGTCACATAATTAGTTAAATAAAGTCCACCTGTGTGCAATCTAAGTGTCACATGATCTCAGTATATATACACCTGTTCTGAAAGGCACCAGAGTCTGCAACACCACTAAGCAAGGGGAGAAGTACAGATCAGGGTTGGGTTATAAAAAAAATATCTGAAACTTTGAACATCCAACGGAGCACCATTAAATCCATAATAAAAAAAATGGAAAGAATATGGCACCACAACAAACCTGCCAAGAGAGGGCAGCCCACCAAAATTCAATGACCAGGCAAGGAGGGCATTAATCATAGAGGCAACAAAGAGACCAAAGATAACCCTGAAGGAGCTGCAAAGCTCCACAGCGGAGATTGGAGTATCTGTCAGTAGGACCACTTTAAGCCGTACACGCAACAGAGCTGGCCTTTATGGAAGAGTGGCCAGAAAAAAGCCATTGCTTTAAGATAAAAATAAGCAAACACGTTTGGTGTTCGCCAAAAGGCATGTGGGAGACTCCACAAACATATGGAAGATGGTACTCTGGTCAGATGAGACTAAAATTGAGCTTTTTTGGCCATCAAGGAAAACGCTATGTCTGGCGCAAACCCAACACCTCTCATCACCTCTCATCACCCCGAGAACACCATCCCCACAGTGAAGCATGGTGGTGGCAGCATCATGATGTGGGGATGTTTTTCATCAGCAGGGACTGGGAGACCGGTACGGATAAAGGGAACAATTAATAGAGACAGATACAGGCAAATCATTTTGTGAGAACCGACTTCAGAGTGCAAACGGCAAAGGTTTACGTTCCAACAGGACAATGACATCAAGCACACAGCCAAAGCAACGCTGGAATGGCTTCAGAACAAGAATGTGAAAGTCCTTGAGAACATTTCTTGCCGCCCTGTGAAAAGCATTGCCGGGAGTTCCAAATATTTTGCTTGTCCATTCCCAGCGCGCAATATGGAATGGATAATCAATCAGGCTACACTCCATCACGGACCGACGCCGACGTCTTTTGGGCTACTTTTTTTGGTCCTGTCCAGACTAGCAGTCTTTTTTGGTGAATTCCAGACCGGCATTGATTTCCAAGTCCACTAAAGTTGGTTTTTGGTCCGGTCTGGACCAGCCTTGATTTGGCCCAAACATGGACGTCTGTGTTTGGTTCAGATTTGGTGCTGACCGGACTTGGTCCTCTGTAGCTCAGCTGGTAGAGCACGGCGCTTGTAACGCCAAGGTAGTGGGTTCGATCCCCGGGACCACCCATACACAAAAAAATTATAATTATGCACGCATGACTGTAAGTCGCTTTGGATAAAAGCGTCTGCTAAATGGCATATTATTATTATTATTATTATTGATTTCAATGTCCATGTCCGGTCCGGACCAAATCTGAACCAATCATAGACGTCTATTTTTGGTTCAAATTTTGTCCTGTCTGGACCAGCCTTGATTTGGCCCAAACATAGACATCTTTTATTTCTGTCTACGGCAGAATGGCCAGGAAAAGCCCTGAATACAGGAGTAGTAAAGGCCCAGTGCACTGCTTTTGTGAGATTATTTTTTTTTTCCTGTGCTGCAGAAGGCTATATAAGCCCAGTGCACTACTTTTGTGGAAACATCTTTTTTTGTTTGTTTAAAAAATATATATATAATTATTCCGATTTTTCAGGGGGTGGTGCAGCACCCTCAGCACCCCTACTTCCTGCGGCTGTGCCGGTATTGATGACCGGTTTGGGTTTTTACTTTACCTTCTATAACGGTATTTCAATCTTTGGTTAGTTAAATGTGATATTTCAATGTTTGGTTTGGTAGCCCTTTCCTGCAATCAATGACCAAAAGCACCCTTTTTGGCCTCATGAGTGGAATGTTATTAATACTTTTCATAATTTAATCATTAATAAATATGACTTTTTTTTTTACTACGAAAAGCCAGTGTTTCTATGTCAAAGTTTTGTTATTATTGGGATGCAAACTCTAAATTGAATAACTTCCAACTCTATAACTGTCATGGTACAGGTGTCTTCTTTTTTTTTAAAGCCCAAAACCATGTGTGTGAGGTGTATACTTTTCTTGTTTAATACTACCAAGAATCACTTTGTGTGACCCTGATTTAGCCCAGCGCAGTAAATGGTTAAATGTGGTATGGGCCACTTCTACTAGTGTAATGTCCGTTTTTATAGTTTACTCTGTTACTTGAGTCGTCTCGCTCCCTCCTCCTGCATGCCACTTCCCACACCAATCCCTGCCCCTGGTCACTCGAGCACTTGCCATGCCATTCACTCTGACTGCATGGTCAGATGCAACAAGATGTTGGTAATAGCAAATGCTTATTTCCACTTTGCTTCTAAATATAAATCCTCAAGCGTTATTATTACACTATTAGTTTGTGTATCTTACTGTCTGCAAATAGCTAATTTGTCTTTTCTTAGCAAGTTGTGGCTTAAATGAATTGTGTTAGCTGCTAATGTTAATCGCTAGTTAGCTGGCCAGCTAGCTTGCTAAATGTTCAAAGAGTCAAAGCAAACGTATCTAGCTAATACAACCTGATATCAGTGCTGGTGTACTGTGTACTGTAGGTATAGATCAGCATGTTGTTTGTGCAACGGTGTCTTCTGTGGGGATCTATTTACTTATAACTAGATGTGATGCCTAGCTTAGAAAGAATGCATTAATGATTAAACATAATAGGTTTGTGCTGTACTGATAGAGACTGTTTAACATAACAAGCTGTGATTCATGTGAGGAGCTGTTAGGGAGTAGGGTGTGATAAGGCTTGTGACTCACACTGCCTCTTTGTTGAACCGTCCAAGGACGTAGGTACAAAGAGTATAGTTAGGGTGGGAAAGTACAGGGAAACTGTGTCTATGGGTGCTGACTCTCGGGACAAGTTGTGATGATAACAACTAGTGCCTGGCAACAGTGAAGCGCCAAGGGACTGGGACCAGCCTATTGCGCCAACGATAGGCTGAGTAAGTCTAAACCACGCTCAGTCTCTACTCTGATAGGCCAGCAGGGAGCGGGAACTATCTCTGTCAGAGTATTTAGGGAAGAACTTATAACAATGGACCAGTTCTCTGTCTGCCCTGCGTGGTATTTCAGTGGACCCGTATATACGAACATCATATTTACCATTGAAGTGTTTTGCATTAATTAAAATACTAGTCTATTTTAGAAGATGTGTATTGACCTCTTTTTGTTCCAATACCAGATTTGAATTGATGCAACTTAACACTTTTAAATAAGAGAGTATTAGGTGAAGCATGAATATGTTAGCTAGCGCTAGCTAGATACACGATGGAAGAAAAAACATGTAATGTAACATCTAATTAGGGTCTCCTAGGAAACACTGACTAACAATTTGGTTCCTACCCTGTCACAATAATTCCTCCCTGTCTTTTTCATTCATTGTCATGTCAAACAACAATGTATTCAAAGTGCTGCCCACTATATTCCAACTATAGAATTAGAATAATCCTTCTATTTTCATGATTCCAACAGTTCACCAATGAATTAGGCCTAGATGTTTGGCCCATTTCATGCAGCCCTATGTGGCACATTGTAGAAATTATACAAAATGAGTGCAGGACATTATGAATGGGATGGAAATGCTGAAAAATATTTTTGGTTGAAGTTGTATAAAACAGTATAAAACAATCAGAATGGAGAAAGACCCATCGAAATTGCTTATAATGTATGTGTTGTCACCACCCTAGGGTCATGAACTACTCAAAGCATGTTTATAACTTTTATTATTCGTCAATATAAAATACCAAAAAATACCATCATACCGTCCAAAATATGAAAAATATTGTAATATGATATTTTGGCCATATCGCCAGGCCTTTTGGAAATGCTTTAGCAAACCACCTAGTTCCTGTAGGTGCACAAACTCTCCTAACTTAGATGGCTGGTAGATTGTAAATAGTATATAGTGTAGGCTAAATATATTTACTGAGAATTTTTAGGATTCCTAATCCCAGAAGTCAAATTTAAAAATGTATATACCATGCTTAGGTAAAAACATGTTTTGAGACTTCCCACCTCAGAAATAAGACAATATTGTTTTATTTGATACTGTATCTTTACTTTATAACTTGTAAAAACTAGGGCTGGAAATTGCCAAAGCCCTCACGATACTATAACGATACTTAGGTGCCGATACGATATGTATTGCGATTCGATACTACGATTTTATTGCAATTTGATGTTTAAACATATTTCTCAATATATGTCTGCTGCAGAGATACAAGAGAGAGCCATAAGCAAACAAGTTTTGATCAGTGAGGGAAATAAAATGGATGAAAACATGTTGGCTCACTATTTAAAAAGAAGATGGAGAACAAACTAAAGGATAAAATATACAGGAGTTTTGGTGCAGGTACAGCCGACTAGTGCTAGCTAGCTAACGCTATCGACAGTAAAAATATATATATATACTTGGAGTCAAATAATATTGTCCAAAAATAATAGCGTGATATGTAACTGTATTGATTCTTCCTCCCATCACTAGTTAAAACAGGTGTAACAAAACAACACAATGGCAGTTGTTGTTGTTGTTGTTGTTGTTGGTGGTGGTGGTATCCCCACTAATAAGCCTGGTTTGGAGACAAAGTCATGTCTTCATGTCTGTGGGACAAATCCCCGGCTGTCGTTATCCTCTTTACACGTTACGCCTTCCCAGTCACAGCAAGCGCTACGCTAGCTCTCTTAATGATATGGGACAACAGGAGGCTGATTAGTCACACACACACACACACACACACACACACACACACATACACACACATACACACACACACACACACACACAAGCATCACACATACACACACACACACACAGAAAAACAAGCTCGTCAGATACTTTAGAAAACCCCAGGAAAAGTCTCTTAGAGGTGTGAAGAGAATCGTTTTCTCCTCCTCCTTCTCCTCTTCCGTTGCAATGCACTTCAACTGAGGAGTCTTCTCTTACTGTAATGAGCTGGGTGAGAGCTGTACAAAGTCCCCAGTCACCATGCCTCAACAGTCCCCAGTCACCATGCCTCAACAGTCCCCAGTCACCATGCCTCAACAGTCCCCAGTCACCATGCCTCAACAGTCCCCAGTCACCATGCCTCAACAGTCCCCAGTCACCATGCCTCAACACTCCACCACTAAGACAGTCCCCAGTCACCATGCCTCAACAGTCCCCAGTCACCATGCCTCAACAGTCCCCAGTCACCATGCCTCAACAGTCCCCAGTCACCATGCCTCAACAGTCCCCAGTCACCATGCCTCAACAGTCCCCAGTCACCATGCCTCAACAGTCCCCAGTCACCATGCCTCAACAGTCCCCAGTCACCATGCCTCAACAGTCCCCAGTCACCATGCCTCAACACTCCACCACTAAGACAGTCCCCAGTCACCATGCCTCAACAGTCCCCAGTCACCATGCCTCAACAGTCCCCAGTCACCATGCCTCAACAGTCCCCAGTCACCATGCCTCAACACTCCACCACTAAGACAGTCCCCAGTCACCATGCCTCAACACTCCACCACTAAGACAGTCCCCAGTCACTGTTATCAATACAGTGTAAAAAAATGTAATAATAATAATATGATTTTTCAGGAGGAAAAACGCTTTCAGTGTAAACTTTAAACGATCAGATATTAAGTATGTATTAATGATAATGGACCTATATATATTTTTTAAATAATATTTGAGAACTAACAATCACCAAAATAAAAGCTGGACAGTCAGAGAGAATAAAACATTCCAAAAACAATTTATTTTGTTATTATATTTGAGCGGAAAAACACAGCATTAGCCAAGCAAAATGCATAGAATGGCAGGAAATTAGCTTTAAAACTGCTACATTTTCTCTCATCTCCATAGCAAAATGCAAAGAATTGCAGGAAATCAGCTTTAAAATGGCAAAAAAATCTCTCAGCTCCATGGAGAATTGTGCAGAATTGCAGGAAATTAGCTAAACAATTCTAAAATGTCTACACACCGCCATGATGTCGAGCACACCCTTTGCCACGCCCCCCTTCCACATGCCCACAACTTAAGCCCCATTTTGATCCAGAGAATCTGTTATGGTTTAAGAACATAGCCTCAAGGTTTGAGTAAGTTTAGGGTCTAAAGTGTGACTCACCGTGGCCACCCCTAAGTGGGGCTGGCCAGTGGTAGATGGAGATAGGTGCAGAGGGTTGATGCCGTGTCCCGTGGAGGTGATGCTCGGGGTGGGTATAGGACATAGCCTGCCCTGGAGGTCTGGCTGCAGCCACGTTGATATCCTGCCTCCCCCTGGGAGAAGAACTCCACACAGACCCAGCGATACATCCCAGAGTCAGAGACCACATCCAGGGGCTCAGGTGCAGGCGAAGGGGACTGGGGAGGTAGTACGCCCCCCCTCCCCTGGAGCCCAGCGACAGAGCACCACACGCAGGATGAAGCATGATCCAAGCCCGAAGGACTGACAACAGACGTACGGCCACGGGGGGAACTCCACAGAGACCAGGCTCATGATGGAGACAACCCCATACTAGGATCCCTCCGAAAACAAACCCACGTCCACCCGGGTTAGCTCCTGCACCCCGGATTCAGGTCCGCTTCAGTGTCAGCTAACCCCACACCACAGGTCCAGCTCTATCGCCCGAATGAAAGGAGTAGAGGATCTCTATATCGCTATGACACTCCTTACGCTGACGTTTTGCCCTGACGGAAAGCAATCGGGGGGTCTCGATCTCTGACCGATTTGCCCAGAAGAACAGCAAACTTAGGCTCTAACTATAGTTCTCACGTTCTGATTTGTCCCAAGGGAAAGAAACCTTGGATGTCTCTTTCGCATGCTCCACTCACCAAATCCTCACACTCTTTGCCACCTTGCCCTGAAGGTACAGCAAAAGGAGTGGGGGTTTTCTCGCGCACCCCTTTTCTCTGAAGGAAAGAAAATCGGAGGACTCTCTCTCTCTCTCTCTCTCTCTCTCTCTCTTTCTCTCTGGAGCTTCCTGCGTAGTTGTGTTCTCTCCTGCTGCTCTTCTGGCTGTGAGCGTATCTGCGCTCATTCACTTGCTCGCTCAGTCGTTCACTGGCTCCCTCGCTCTCTGATGTGGCGCAGTCTCTCTCCAGAAACTATCAGTCGCACATGGCAGATCATCTCCCTCCCTCTCTCTCTCTCTCTCTCCCTCTCTCTCTCTCTCTCTCTCTCTCTCTCTCTCTCTCTCTCTCTCTCTCTCTCTCTCTCTCTCTCTCTCTCTCTCTCTCTCTCTCTGTCTCTCTCTCTCTCTCCTCTTCTCTCTCTCTCTCTCTCTCTCTCTCTCTCTCTCTCTCTCTCTCTCTCTATCTTTCTCTCTCTCTCTCTCTCTCTCTCTCTCTCTCTCTCTCTCTCTCTCTCTCTCTCTCCCTCTCTCTCCCTTTCTCTCCCTCTCTCTCTCTCTCTCTCTCTCTCCCTCTCCCTCTCTCTCTCCCTCTCTCTCTCCCTCTGTCCCTCTCACACATGCCCAATCCCAATCTCTCAGAGAGAGGAGAGTTTCAGTGCAGAGGAAGACAAACAGTATAAGCACCTGGTTTATCACCACTCATCTAGCTACATCCCTGTAGAGGAAATAACCACATCAACATCCAACAGAACCTCTATTAGAAAAAGACCAGTGTTCTCTCTATGGTTCTGGGGGAGGGAGTGATCCTCTACTGGCTACAGTAGGCAGCATCACCGAGAGAGTGATCCTACACTGGCTATAGCAGGCAGCACCACCGAGAGAGTGATCCTACACTGGCTACACCAGGCAGCACCACCGAGAGAGTGATCCTCTACTGGCTACAGCAGGCAGCACCACTGAGAGAATGATCCTACACTAGCTACACAGGCAGCACCACCGAGAGAGTGATCCTCTACTGGATACAGCAGGCAGCACCACCAAGAGAATGATCCTACACTGGCTATAGCAGGCAGCACCACTGAGAGAGTGATCCTACACTGGCTAGAGCAGGCAGCACCACCGAGAGAGTGATCCTACACTGGCTATAGCAGGCAGCACCACTGAGAGAATGATCCTACACTGGCTATAGCAGGCAGCACCACTGAGAGAGTGATCCTACACTGGCTAGAGCAGGCAGCACCACCGAGAGAGTGATCCTCACACTGGCTACAGCAGGCAGCACCACTGAGAGAATGATCCTACACTGGCTATAGCAGGCAGCACCACTGAGAGAATGATCCTACACTGGCTATAGCAGGCAGCACCACTGAGAGAATGATCCTACACTGGCTATAGCAGGCAGCACCACTGAGAGAATGATCCTACACTGGCTACAGCAGGCAGCACCACCAAGAGAATGATCCTACACTGGCTATAGCAGGCAGCACCACCGAGAGAGTGATCCTACACTGGCTAGAGCAGGCAGCACCACCGAGAGAGTCAGTGAGTGAAAGGAGGTGTGCAGGCAGACAGCGAGAGAGAAGGGGAGGGGTAAGCTAGGCTCAGGTGAAACTAAGCATTGGAAATAGGATGGGAGGGTTTGGGGGAGAAGGGGGACAGAGAGGGAGAAAATACAAAAATGGATCATAATGCAAATCCTCAGAGAGAGAGGGAGAGAGAGAGAGAGAGAGAGAGAGAGAGAGAGAGAGAGAGAGAGAGAGAGAGAGAGAGAGAGAGAGAGAGAGAGAGAGAGAGAGAGAGAGAGAGAGAGCGAGAGAGAGAGAGAGAGCGAGAGAGAGACCAAATAAATCATGAGAAAACAAAAAGAGAATTACTTGACACATTGGAAAGAATTAACAAAAAAACAGAGCAAACTAGAATGCTATTTGGCCCTAAATGGAGAGTACCCAGTGGCAAAATACCTGACCACTGTGACTGACCCAAACTTAAGGAAAGCTTTGACAATGTACAGACTCAGTGAGCATAGCCTTGCTATTGAGAAAGGCCACCGTAGGCAGACCTGGCTCTCAAGAGAAGACAGGCTATGTGCACACTGCGCACAAAATGAGGTGGAAACTGAGCTGCACTTCCTAACCTCCTGCCTGTCAGCTTCCTGCCTCCTGTTTGTCTCCGGGCCTCTAGAGGTCATCTGTGTTCCCCTCTGCCTTAGTTCTTCCTCGTGTGTCCTAATTAGCTTGATCCAGGTCACCTGTGCCTTGTTTCCCCTTGTGTATTTTAGCTGTGTGTTTTCCCCTTGTTTCTCACTTGGTTATTGAGTCCTGGCTATGTGTCTCCTGCTTTGTTCCACCGTGTCTTTCCAAGTAAGGTTTTCTAAGTTATATTTAGTTTGTTTTTCTCCCCTCGTGGAGTTATTTTGTTTTGCCTCCTGTTTTGTTAACATACCTCTTTCTGAGAAGAACTTTTGTTGGACTATTTGTGAATGGCGAAGAACCTTTGTTTTTACATTAAATCTACTGGCCTGGAGTATTGCCTTGGGTGTTTCATTTGGGTCCTACTACACCTCCTCTGTGGCTAAGGGGTATTACCCCCAGCTCTCCACATCTGAGACCGGAGTTCTAGCACGGCGTGTGACAGAATAACCAAGTCAGACATGGACCCAGAAACACTCAGTTCCCAGGACCTGTTGGCGGTGATCACTCGACATGAGGCTTCTTTCCAGCGCCATGAAGCCGTTCTCAGCCGACAAGAGGAGCTGATGGCTAGACATTCTCAACTCCTGGTGAGTTCCCTTCACCAGCTCTTTGAACGCCTCCTTGGTCCTCTCCCTTCCCCCAGGTCACCTCCCAGTGACGACAGGCCTTCTCGGTTGGCGGAGCCCCGACTACCACCTCCCAAGCCCTTTTCTGGGGATCCAAGCTCTTGCCAGGGTTTCCTCACCCAATGCTCCCTCACCTTCGAGCTCCAATCCTCAAGTTTTCCCACAGACCGTTCCAAGATTGCCTACATCATTACCCTTCTTTCAGACAAGGCGCTCGCCTGGGCCTCTGCGGTGTGGCAGTCCCAGGAGGCCTGTTGTGATTCCCACGCTGCATTTGTAGAAGAGTTCAAGCGGGTGTTCGATCATCCTGTCAGTGGGCGGGAGGCTTCCAAGCGCCTACTGTCTCTCCGTCAGGGCTCCCGAAGCACGGCAGATTTCGCCATTGATTTTCGGACCATAGCAGCAAGGAGCGGATGGAATGATGAAGCGCTGAGGGTCAGCTTTCAGGGAGGGTTATCTGAGCCCCTTCAAGATGAGTTAGCCACCCGAGAACCAGCTGGAGATCTCGAGTCCCTCATAGCCTTGGCCATCCGCCTGGACAATCGTCTAAGAGAGCGGAGAACGGCTCGCCGCCAGGTGTCTCAGTCCCAAGTTCCTCGGAGCAGCTCTGTTTCTCCTGTTTGGACTCCGTCATTCAGAGCTTCCCCGGCTCCTGAACTGCTCCAGGATTCCCCGGAAAGCATGCAGTTAGGCCGTTCCAGGCTTTCTCCCAATGAAAGGGAACGTCGCATGAGGGAGCGTCGGTGCCTCTACTGCGGGGTTGCCGGCCACTTCCGATCCACTTGCCCCGAGCTTTCGGGAAACGCCAGTCCCCGCCCAGCTACAGGAGGGCTGTGATGGGGAGAATTAGAGCTCCTCCTACTAACGCTGTCCTGGCTATTCCAGCCACTCTGTCCTGGGAGGGCCACCAGCATCGGGTCCAGGCTATGATCGATTCCGGTGCCGCAGGTGATTTCCTGGATGTAACCTTGGCTAAGGAACTTAAGATCCCTACCCAACTACTTCCTCATCCCCAGGCAGTTACAGCCTTAGATGGCAGACCTCTGGAACCAGGAAAGGTTACAGAGGCGACTCAGTCCCTGCGACTTACCATCTCTCAACACCAGCAGGAGGAAACCTTCTATCTCATTGACTCTCCCGAGTATCCTATTATCCTGGGTCATTATCCTATGCAGACATAATCCCCAGATCGACTGGCCTACTGGCACCATTCTAAGCTGGGGTCCCACTTGCCAACTCACCTGCATGCTTCAGAGTCCCTCAGCCCCTAGTACCCAGTTTCAAGAGTCTGTTGACGTCTCCCTAGTCCCCAGTGTTTACCATCGGTTCAAGGCTGTGTTCAGCAAGGCCCGGGCTACTTCCTTACCGCCTCATCGCACGTATGACTGTGCCATTGATCTACTCCCTGGGTGCTGCCCTCCTAGAGGTCGGATCTTTTCCTTGTCCTCCCCGAGCACGCAGCTATGGACACCTACATTAAGGAGTCCTTGGCAGCCCGGCCTCATCCATGCCTCTACTTCCCCGGCTGGGGCGGGCTTCTTTTTGTTGAAAAGAAGGACGGGGGTCTTAGGCCTTGTATTGATTACCGGGGACTCAACAAGATCACGGTTCGGAATCGATATCCTCTTCCTCTCATGGCCACTGCTTTTGAGCTGCTTCAAGGGGCTTCCATTTTTTCTAAACTGGATCTCCGCAATGCTTACCATCTCGTGCGGATCCGGCAAGGTGACGAATGGAAGACGGCGTTCAACACGCCCACGGGGCACTATGAATATCGGGTGATGCCGTTCGGGCTCACCAATGCCCCCGCAGTATTCCAAGCCCTGATTAATGATGTTCTCCGGGATATGCTTAATCTGTTCGTCTTCGTGTACCTGGACGATATCCTCATCTTCTCGAGGTCACTGAAGGAGCATGAGGGGCATGTTAGCCGGGTTCTCCAGAGGCTCCTTGACAATCACCTCTATGTTAAACCTGAGAAGTGTGAATTTCATGTTTCTCAGACTCAGTTTCTCGGGTTTATTGTCACTCCCGGGCACTTAGAGATGGATCCCAAGAAGGTCAAGCGGTCCGCAGCTGGCCCACACCTGCCACGGTCAAGGAGGTTCAACGGTTCATTGGCTTTTCTAACTTCTATCGGAAGTTCATCAAGAATTTCAGCTCAGTGGTAGCCCCCTTGACGACGCTTACCAAGGGAGGAGGGACCAAGGTTCACTGGGGTCCGGAAGCAGCAGGGGCCTTCGAGGATCTCAAGCGCCGCTTCACGTCTGCTCCGATTCTGGTGACTCCTGACACAGAAAGACCTTTCGTGGTGGAGGTGGACGCCTCAGAGGTGGGGGTGGGAGCCGTCCTGTCACAGAGGGGTGAGGATGGGAGATTACACCCTTGTGCCTTCATGTCTCGCCGCCTGTCTGAGGCCGAGCGCAACTACCACGTGGGGGATCTAGAGTTGCTTGCAGTAAAACTGGCCTTGGAAGAGTGGCGCCATTGGCTTGAGGGGGCTCAGCACCCGTTCCAGGTTCTCACAGACCACAAGAACCTGGAATATCTCCAACAGGCTAAGCGGATGAACCCTCGGCAAGCACGATGGTCCCTTTCTTTAATCGGTTCCAGTTCCTCCTGTCTTACCGACCTGGCACCAAGAACGTCAAGCCGGATGCCCTGTCTCGAGCCTATTCTCCCGAGGTACAAGAGAAGCCCTTGGCATCGATTATTCCGAGGTCTAGGATCGTCGCACCTCTTCAGTGGGAACTAGAAAGAGGGGTACGAGAAGCCCCTTGTCCATGAGCCCGATCCAGGCGGTGGTCCTGCCCGGTCGCCTGTACGTTCCTCTCTCTGTTCGGGCCGCGTCTTGCAGTGGGGTCATGAGTCGCCCTTGACATGCCATCCAGGCAGTGCTCGCACACTGGAATTCCTCCGACGGCGGTTTTGGTGGCCGTCTATCAAGAAGGACGTGCAGGTCTATGTTGAGGCCTGCCCAGTGTGCAACCAGGGGAAAGTCGACGCGCCAGCGACCCCAGGGACTGCTCCATCCCTTACCTATTCCTCGAAGGCCATGGTCACACCTTTCTCTGGACTTTGTTACGGGACTTCCTCCATCCCAGGGCAACACCGTCATCCTAGTGATCGTTGACCGGTTCTCTAAGGCTGCCCGGTTTATTCCCCTGCCCAAGCTGCCCTCGGCTAAGGAGACTGCTGAGCTCCTCATGAACCATGTCTTCCGGATATTTGGCATTCCCCTGGGACGTGGTCTCTGACCGAGGTCCCCAATTCTCGTCCCGGTTTTGGGGGCCTTCTGCAGGCTTATTGGGGCCACAGCCAGCCTATCGTCAGGGTTCCATCCAGAGTCTAATGGCCAAACGGAACGGATTAACCAGGATCTGGAGACCACCCCTGCGGTGTATGGCGGCCAGTAATCCCACGTCTTGGGCCACCTATATCATTTGGGCTGAATATGCCCACAACACCCTCCAGTCTTCAGCCACCGGATTGTCCCCCTTCGAATGCCAGTTCGGTTACAACCCTCCATTATTTCCAGAGGAAGAGGCGCAAGTTGGTGTTCCCTCGGCCCAGCGCTTTGTCCAACGCTGTAGGCGGACCTGGAAGAAGGCCAGGTGTATCCTCCTTCGGACCTCCCAGAGATACCAAAGTCAGGCTAATCGACACGCCGGACGGCCCCTAGTTTCCGAGCTGGTCAGAGAGTTTGGTTGGCCACTAAGAACCTGCCCCTCCGGGTCGAATCCAAGAAGCTTTCCCAGAGATACATCGGCCCTTTCCGCATTGCTAGAAAGGTTAACCCTGTTTCGTATCGTTTGGTTCTGCCTCGCTCCCTTAGAGTTAACCCCACTTTCCATGTTTCACTCCTTAAACCTGTCTTGTCTTCTCCTTTTGCCCCCCACGCAGACCCCCGCCACCTCCCAGGATCATTGACGGCCAGCCAGCCTACACAGTCCGCCGGATACTGGACTCCCGGAGGGTCCAGAACTCTCTGCAGTATCTGGTGGACTGGGAGGGCTACGGGCCAGAGGAGCGCTCCTGGGTTCCAGCCAGGGACATCCTGGACCCAGGTTTGATCCGAGATTTTCGCACCCTGGGGCCGGGGTGTTCTGGAAGGAACGTCAGGAGTCGTTCCTAGAGGAGGGGTCCTGTCAGCTTCCTGCCTCCTGTTTGTCTCCGGGCCTCTAGAGGTCATCTGTGTTCCCCTCTGCCTTAGTTCTTCCTCGTGTGTCCTAATTAGCTTGATCCAGGTCACCTGTGCCTTGTTTCCCCTTGTGTATTTTAGCTGTGTGTTTTCCCCTTGTTTCTCACTTGGTTATTGAGTCCTGGCTATGTGTCTCCTGCTTTGTTCCACCGTGTCTTTCCAAGTAAGGTTTTCTAAGTTATCTTTAGTTAGTTTTTCTCCCCTCGTGGAGTTATTTTGTTTTGCCTCCTGTTTTGTTAACATACCTCTTTCTGAGAAGAACTTTTGTTGGACTATTTGTGAATGGCGAAGAACCTTTGTTTTTACATTAAATCTACTGGCCTGGAGTATTGCCTTGGGTGTTTCATTTGGGTCCTACTACACCTCCTCTGTGGCTAAGGGGTATTACCCCCAGCTCTCCACATCTGAGACCGGAGTTCTAGCACGGCGTGTGACACCTGCCAAATGTATGACCATATTAGAGACACATATTTCCCTCAGATTACAGTGATCCACAAAGAATTAGAAAACAAACCCAATTTTGATAAACTCCTTTCTCTACTGGGTGAAATACCACAGTGTGCCATCACAGCAGCAATATTTGTGACCTGTTGCCACAAGAAAAGGGCAACCTGTGAAGAACAAACACCATTGTAAATATAACCCATATTTATGTTTATTTATTTTCCCATTTGTACTTTAACTATTTGCACATCGTTACAACACTATATATATAAATTACATAATATGACATTTGAAATGTCTTTATTATTTTGGAACTTCTGAGTGTAATGTTTACTGTTAATATTTATTGTTTATTTCACTTTTGTTTACTATCTACTTCACTTGCTTTGGAAATGTTAACATACGTTTCCCATGCCAATAAAGCCCTTAAATTGAAATTGAAATTGAATTGAATTGAGAGAGAGAGAGAGAGAGAGAGAGAGAGAGAGAGAGAGAGAGAGAGAGAGAGAGAGAGAGAGAGAGAGAGAGAGAGAGAGAGAGAGAGAGAGAGAGAGAGAGAGAGAGAGAGAGAGAGAGAGAGAGAGAGAGAGAGAGAGAGAGAGAGAGAGAGAGAGAGAGAGAGAGAGAGAGAGAGAGAGAGAGAGAGAGAGAGAGAGAGAGAGAGAGAGATAATTCTATTAAAATTGGCATGAAGGTCTTTTTTATAAACTAATAGAAAGTGGTATTGGAGGGAAAACATATGATGTTATTAAATCAATGTACACTAAAAACAAATATGCGGTTAGAATTGGCAACAAGCAAACAGATTTGTTCTCTCAGGGACGTGGCGTGAAACAGGGCTGCTCAATAAGTCCAACACTAAGTAACAGATACATTAATGAATTGGCAAAAACATATGACAGCGGAGTATGGGGTCCGCGCTCTAATAATACATTTACCAAATGGGAAAAACATCAAATCGAAATACTGCATGCAGACTGTATCGCAAGTGCAAAGAAAAACTCAAAATAATGCAGAATTAGCCCAATACCCCCTCCTTATTTGAATAGAAAAAAAAAGCCAAGTGACCCCAAAACATTCAATCACAAAGCTCTACAATGTCAAGAGATGAAACAAGAGAAGAGTCTGCTCAGCCAGCTGGTTCTGAGGCTCAGTTCACTAACCCAAATCAACCTCATAGAGCCTCAGGACAGCACTCAGAAGATCTGGCCCAACCAAATCATCACAAAGCAAAAATGTATCACCTATTGGAAAGACACCACAAATACTCAAAGTAAACTTCAATGCTATTTGCCTCTAAACAGACAGTACAGTCGTGGTCAAAAGTTTAGAAAATGACACAAGTATTGGTCTTCACATAGTTCGCTGCTTCAGTGTTATGAGATATTTTTGTCAGATGTTACTATGGTATACTGAAGTATAATTACAAGCATTCCATAAGTGTCAAAGGCTTTTATTGACAATTACATTACGTTTATGCAAAGAGTCAATATTTGCAGTGTTGAACCTTCTTTTTCAAGACCTCTGCAATCCGCCCTGGCATTCTGTCAATTAACTTCTGGGCCACATCCTGACTGATGGCAGCCCATTCTTGCATAATCAATGCTTAGAGTTTGTCAGAATTTGTGGGTTTTTGTTTGTCCACCTGCCTCTTGAGGAACGACCACAAGTTCTCAATGGGATTAAGGTCTGGGGTGTTTCCTGGCCATGGACCCAAAATGTTGATGTTTTGTTCCCCGAGCCACTTAGTTATCACTTTTGCCTTATGGCAAGGTGCTCCATCATGCTGGAAAAGGCATTGGTCGTCACCAAACTGTTCTTGGATGGATGGGAGAAGTTGCTCTCGGAGGATGTGTTGAGCCCACTCCCTTGGCTGAGAAGCAACCCCACACATGAATGGTCTCAGGATGCTTTACTGTTGGCACGGATGCCCCAAACAATCGGAAAGGGGATTCATCAGAGAAAATGACTTTACCCCAGTCCTCAGCAGTCCAATCCCTGTACCTTTTGCAGAATATCAGTCTGTCCCTGATGTTTTTCCTGGAGAGAAGTTGCTTCTTTGCTGCCCTTCTTGACACCAGGCCATCCTCCAAAAGACTTGCACTCACACCTGCCTGCTGCCATTCCTGAGCAAGCTCTGCACTGGTGGTGCCTCGATCCCGCAGCTGAATCAACTTTAGGAGACGGTCCTGGCGCTTGCTGGACTTTCTTGGGCGCCCTGAAGCCTTCTTCACAACAATTGAACCTCTCTCCTTGAGGTTCTTGATGATCCGATGAATGATTGATTTAGGTGCAATCTTACTAGCAGCAATATCCTTGCCTGTGAAGCCCTTTTTGTGCAAAGCAATGATGACAGCACGTGTTTCCTTGCAGGTAACCATCATTAACAGAGGAAGAACAATGATTTCAAGCACCACCCTCCATTTAAAGCTTCCAGTCTGTTATTCTAACTCAATCAGCATGACAGAGTGATCTCCAACCTTGTCCTTGTCAACACTCTCACCTGTGTTAACGAGAGAATCACTGACATGATGTCAGCTGGTCCTTTTGTGGCAGGGCTGAAATGCAGTGGAAATGTTTTTTTGGGATTAAGTTCATTTTCATGGCAAAGAGGGACTTTGCAATTAATTGCAATTCATCTGATCACTCTTCATGACATTCTGGAGGATATGCAGAATTCCATCATCAAAACTGAGGCAGCAGACTTTGTGAAAATTAGTATTTGTGTCATTCTCAAAACTTTTGACCACGACTGTACATGGTGGCAGACTATCTGACCACTGTGACTGATAGAAAACTGAGGAAAACACTGACTAGGTACAGACTCAGTGAGCACAGTCTGGCTATAGAGATCGGTCGGCACAGGCCAACCTGGCTGCCCAGAAAGGACAGGCTGTGCTCACTCTGCTCCAGGGGAGAGGTAGAGACAGAGCTGCATTTCATAATACACCGTGACAAATACTCAGACCTAAGAGAATCTTTCTTTCCCCAAATTATCATTCAGTACAAAGAATTTGAAACTATACAAGATGAAGAAAAAATCAAATATTTATTGGGTGAAAAGCCAGAATGTGCAGTTTTGGCAGCCAAATATGTTTCTGCTGCCACAACCTGAGGGACAGGCAGTGAAAAGTGCAATGTAATGTCAACAATATTTCCTGTTTAGTTTTGTTTTGGCTTTCATACCATGTCATGTGGCTTCTCAGTCAGGTGGAGACTGGTCGACTACTATTGGTTTAATGTATTATTATTCTCATTAATATTGTTGTTGTAGTTGCTGTTAATGGTCATCCCATTTGCACTACTACTATTATTATTGCTGTTGTTCCCACCATTTTTGTTATATGTATACTTTGACAATGTAAGTAATTTAACTTGCCATGCCAATAAAGTATATTACATTGAATTGAATTGAATTGAGAGAGATGGAGAGAGAGAGAGAGAGAGAGAGAGAGAGAGAGAGAGAGAGAGAGAGAGAGAGAGAGAGAGAGAGAGAGAGAGAGAGACAGACAGACAGACAGACAGACAGAGAGAGAGATCGAGGGAGAGAGAGAGAGAGAGAGAGAGAGAGAGAGAGAGAGAGAGAGAGAGAGAGAGAGAGAGAGAGAGAGAGAGAGAGAGAGAGAGACAGAGAGACAGAGAGAGAGCGGGAGAGAGAGAGACAGAGAGAGAGAGAGAGAGAGAGAGAGAGAGAGAGAGAGAGAGAGAGAGAGAGAGAGAGAGAGAGAGAGAGAGAGCGGGAGAGAGAGAGACAGAGAGAGAGAGAGAGAGAGAGAGAGAGAGAGAGAGAGAGAGAGAGAGAGAGAGAATACTGGAAAACTGGAAAAGTCAGAGGAAAAGAAAGAGAGTGAGAGAACTAGAAGTAAAAGCTGAGTGTGGACATGTGCTGCCTGCTCAGCAATTGACAGAATCACAATCAAATATTCGTCTCCAGCCGTGTCCCGCGCCACGGCAAACCCAAACTGACAAGGGGATATTCTAATGGAAAATCTTTTGATCCTCCCTGCTTTTCTGGGGTTCTGCTCCCCTCTGATCGCATTAAGAAACTCATGCTGTGTGCCACCAGCAGCTCCCACCACGCTTCCCAAAATAGGACATTAGGGAACACTAACGAGCTTAAGGTGCAGGAGAAACACTGATGTTTCCACTCGTAATAGAACAAGGCTCTCGTAATTAAATTAGGACAATGCATTCGATGCTATTTCCAACCATCCATTTGTGACTTTACCTAAAGAACTATAGGTAGTGTAATGTTGATGTATGAAATCTGGTTACAGTGAGGGAAATAAGTATTTGATCCCCTGCTGATTTTGTACGTTTGCCCACTGACAAAGACATGATCAGTCTATAATTTGAATGGTAGGTTTATTTGAACAGTGAGAGACAGAATAACAACAAAAAATTCCAGAAAAACATGTCAAAAATGTTATAAATTCATTTGCATTTTAATGACGGAAATAAGTATTTGACCCCTCTGCAAAACATGACTTAGTACTTGGTGGCAAAACCCTTGTTGGCAATCACAGAGGTCAGACGTTTCTTGTAGTTGGCCACCAGGTTTGCACACATCTCAGGAGGGATTTTGTTCCACTCCTCTTTGCAGATCTTCTCCAAGTCATTAAGGTTTCGAGGCTGACGTTTGGCAATTCAAACCTTCAGCTCCCTCCACAGATTTTCTATGGGATTAAGGTCTGGAGACTGGCTAGGCCACTCCAGGACCTTAATGTGCCTCTTCTTGAGCCACTCCTTTGTTGCCTTGGCCGTTTGTTTTGGGTCATTGTCATGCTGGAATACCCATCCACGACCTATTTTCAATATCCTGGCTGAGGGAAGGAGGTTCTCACCCAAGATTTGATGGTACATGGCCTCATCCATCATCCCTTTGATGCAGTGAAGTTGTCCTGTCCCCTTAGCAGAAAAACACCCCCAAAGCATAATGTTTCCACCTCCATGTTTGACGGTGGGGATGGTGTTCTTGGGGTCATAAGCAGCATTCCTCCTCCTCCAAACACAGCGAGTTGAGTTGATGCCAAAGAGCTCAATTTTGGTCTCATCTGACCACAACACTTTCACC
Organism: Coregonus clupeaformis; assembly: GCF_020615455.1. Classification (NCBI taxonomy): domain Eukaryota; kingdom Metazoa; phylum Chordata; class Actinopteri; order Salmoniformes; family Salmonidae; genus Coregonus; species Coregonus clupeaformis. The sequence continues at coordinate 3,726,472 of NC_059220.1, forward strand.
CAGTTATCATCTGAATCATTCAGATGTTCATTGGCAAACTTCAGACGGGCCTGTATATGTGCTTTCTTGAGCAGGGGGACCTTGCAGGCACTGCAGGATTTCAGTCCTTCACGGCGTAGTGTGTTACCAATTGTTTTCTTGGTGACTATGGTGATTAGATTGATTAGATGTTCAGGAGTCTTATTGCATGGGGGTAGAAGCTGTTTAGAAGCCGTTTGGACCTAGACTTGGCACTCCGGTACGACTTGCCGTGCGGTAGCAGAGAGAACAGTCTATGACTAGGGTGGCTGGAGTCTTTGACAATTTTTAGGTCATCCTCTGACACCGCCTGGTATAGAGGTCCTGGATGGCAGGAAGCTTGGCCCCAGTGATGTACTGGGCCATACGCACTACCCTCTGTAGTGCCTTGCGGTTGGAGGCAGAGCAGTTGCCATACCAGGCAGCGATGCAACCAGTCAGGATGCTCTCGATGGTGCAGCTGTAGAATCTTTTGAGGATCTGAGGACCCATGCCAAATCTTTTCAGTCTCCTTAGAGGGAATAGGTTTTGTCGTGCCCTCTTCACGACTGTCTTGGTGTGCTTGGACCATGTTAGTTTGTTGGTGATGTGGACACCAAGGAACTTGAAGCTCTCAACCTGTTCCACTACAGCCCCGTCGATAAGAATGGGGCGTGCTCGGTCCTCTTCTTTTTCCTGTAGTCCACAATCATCTCCTTTGTAGTCATTTTCTCATGTTAAGCCTAACATTTCACGAAACTATACAAGGTGTCGCAATGCTGCCATTTAGACTGCTGGCTGGCGGCAATAATGTAATTGTTCAGTAATTAAAATGGGAAATTCATACAATGCAGATTGTAAAATAAATGTTAGATGCAACAGCATACTAATCAGCTACCAATATATATATTTTTAAACATACAACTCTCTTGTATAGGCTACCTGAACCTGCATTACAAGAGCCGTCCTTGTGCTCTCTCCTAGCTTGAATAGAAAGTTGTTGTGCATAAAACCATTCTATTAATGCCAAATAATACAGTCAGTCCACCCTCAAAACACTAGCTTACTAGGGTTTGTTTCATTATGCAGTGTAGCCTACTATCTATAGCTACATACCGTATTTAGCTGCTATTTATAAACTTTTTATAAAAATTACACATCAAATAGCCTAACAATTAGGAAAAAGTAGCTGGCTTGAGTATAAATTCAGCCGCTATTTATTGTTGAACTCAACGGGTTTTGTCTGGATAACAGCCTACACAAAGGGGCTGCAATATTCAAGGTAAATTAAATTAAATCAAATTAAATTACATCTAAGTGGAGAGACTTCCCTGTTCTCTTAAAGTCCTCCTTACTGCTTCTCTCTCTGTCTCTTTTTCTCTGTCTTTCTCTTAGAAGAACGTCTCTCCGTCTCTGCGCTTGTCTCTTTCTCTTTTCCGCCACAGAGGCCTTTCGTAGCTACAGTATGCGACTACGTCGTCTTGCATTTTTGTGTTAATTTTTCTTTCACCATGGCCTGTAGGTCAAGGTTGCACCCAGACTGTTTTATACTGAATATTGCCAACCCAGACAGTCTTTCCTGAGACATTGTGCATTATATGTCCATTGAGCTGCACACAATTCAAACTTAGTCTTGAATGATGCCAAGATATACCAGAGATAAGGGACTGTTGATATTGCAACCACACAACTCAAATGAATTCGCAAACCGCTTTTTTTGTTCAAGCCCTCAAGAACTGTTAAAGATAATAATTTGTTTGCATCTGCCAAATTATTGGCTGTCCAGTATCCAGACGACCTGTCCCCAAAGCTTCCTATGCAGGAAATGTATTTCCGTAACATGTTGAGGCCGGCAATTAAGGAGAATTAGTGGCTCAATTAAAGATGTTGCAGAACTGCTGTATTTGAAGCACCACTCCCTTCTGCCCAGTTTCCCTGACGTTGCTACCGCAATCAAGCTGTTTTTAACCATCCCTGTAACTGTCGCTTCTGCGGAGAGATGGTTTTCTAAACTGAAATTCATAAAGAACTACCTAAGAAGCATTAGGCTCTCAGCCTGATATGCACTTTGGAACACCTGAGTCAGCTGCACTGGTGCCGTCATAGCCTTGACTACAGCATTTGTTCACTGATATCACTTATACTTTCAATCAGTAAAATGTTTTATTTTTCAAGCCCTGAGGCACTTTTTCATTCACATTTCTGAAGCCCAAGAAATAAACATGTACATATGGAAATTAAAAAGTTTTATGAAGGACTTTTTGGAGGGTTACTGTCAAAAGGATTTAATAAATAAAACAAATAGGCATCGATGACTGGCCCATGGGCCCCCGGAGCTCGTGGGCCACCCTGCCTTGCGGGGGCTGTGGGGGTGTCTGGTACGCAAGTGTGTGTGTGTGTGTGTGTGTGTGCATTAGCGTGCATGTGCCTGTTTATCCATGAGACAATGTGGAGGGCTGGCTGCATGCAAATACAGGTTTAATGAACATTCAAATGACGAGGAGGGACTCCTAGCCTTTGGCTCTGGGTTTTATTTATCTCTGTCAGTGCTTTACATCCCAAACAGAGAGAGCAGTCCACTATGGGGAACAGCAGGAGTCCTCTGAGTCATTTCTACTCTTCCCCCTCCTCCCTTTGTATTCAATGAGAGTCAATGGCTCCTAAGTAAACAATGAACAGAAACTGTCTGGTTCCAGTGACTGTATGGAGTTCCTATAGACAGCCAACTGACTCCATATTCCTCAGATGAAAATCAGGTTTCCAGTATGTGTTGCTTCTTGCTTATGGAGTCACTTAATACCTTCATGCTGACCCTACGTGGTGAAAATGATTCATGCTGGTCCACAGAAAAAGGGGTAAAAAAACGAGAGAAGAAAAATGTCATGCGTAAAAGGCGTTGAAAACTATAGGTGAAGTATCGTGAAAACAACCCTCACCGCTGGAAAGGTGCTCGTTTATCACCACTGCTATTTTCTGTTCCATTAGATTGAGACGCAACTCTTTTGTCGAATACATTTGGTCCTAGGCAGTGCTAGGGGACAGATTGTCCCTGTGGCTGTACACAGACAGGAAGAAAATGTTTTGCTTTGTAAAATATAATAAGTCAAAATACATGATTTATATATCACAGTGACTGAGAAAATCATATTTTCATTTGAATAATAGCACTAAGAGCTACTAATGGACTGTCTAAATTGTTTGCATCCAGCAGCGGCATCTCATCCGTCAACCATTGTTCCTGACAGGAACTGTCCCCATCTCACTACCCTGGATATGAAAGGCGGAATATGAAAGGCGGAATGTGAAAGGCTGAATGTGAAAGGCTGAATGTGAAAGGCTGTTTGTGAAAGGCTGTATGTGAAAGGCTGTTTGTGAAAGGCTGTTTGTGAAAGGCTGTATGTGAAAGGCTGTATGTGAAAGGCTGTATGTGAAAGGCTGTATGTGAAAGGCTGTATGTGAAAGGCTATATGTGAAAGGCTGTTTGTGAAAGGCTGTATGTGAAAGGCTGTTTGTGAAAGGCTGTATGTGAAAGGCTGAATGTGAAAGGCTGTATGTGAAAGGCTGTATTTGAAAGGCTTAACGTGAAAGGCTGAATGTGAAAGGCTGAATGTGAAAGGCTGAATGTCAAAGGCTGAATGTCAAAGGCTGAATGTCAAAGGCTGAATGTAAAAGGTTGAATTTGAAAGGTTGAATTTGAAAGGGTGAATGTGAAAGGCTGAATGTGAAAGGCTGAATGTTAAAGGCTGTAATAAACATTGCATAGACTAGACAGACACACAGAACATTTACAGAAGGAATACAAATATGCAATCCACCACTATTGATACAGAAATGCATGAATCACTTCAAATAGTCATGAAATATTTAGCAACGCTAACTGTAACTTATCAAGGGAACAAAACAGTTTGAAATCTCTTTTCATCATGCCACTGGAAGAAGCACAATTTTGCGCCTGCTGTTGTTCTGTTGATGTGCTGGAATCTGCAGAGACAGTTCAAAAGAGAATGGAGATGTAGGAAGTACCATTAAAGTGGGTACAGGTATCAGGTCTGGCTAAAGGATGCGCTGCTAATGATAACACAGAAACATTCAGTGAAGGTTATTTAAATAAGGTACGGAATCTGGGTATGAGCACATTTCATTGGATATTTTTGAATCCGTTTTTATTTAGTGCAGCAAAACGAAGAAATGTTTTACGTTTTCGCTGATCTCTCTCTCCCTCTTTCCATCTCTCTCTCTCTCTCTCTCTCTCTCTCTTTCCCTCTCTCTCTGTCTCTCTCTCTCTCTCTCTCTCTCAAATTAATTAAATTACATTAAATTAAATCAAAGGGTTTTATTGGCATGGGAAACATATGTTTATATTGCCAAAGCAAATGGAATAGACAATAAACAAAAGGGGAATAAACAAGGGAAATAAACAATCAGAAATGAACAGTAAACATTACTAAACATTACACTCACAAACATTGTAAAAGAATATAGACATTTCAATTGTTATATTATTGGCTGTGTACAGTACAGTGTTCTAACGATGCGCAAATAGGAAAATAAATAAAGATAGTTTGTATTTACATGTTGTTTGTGAGCTGCTTGCTGCCCTGTTCCCATGGCAATGGACAACAAATATTGCTGCTGTGATTGCACACTGCGGTATTTCGCCTAACAGATATGGGAGTTTATCAACGTTTGTTGTGGTTTCAAATTCTTTGCCGGTCTGTGTAATCTGAAGGAAATATGTGTCTATAATATGGTCATACATTTGGCAGGAGGTTAGGAAGTGCAGCTCAGTTTCCACCTCATTTTGTGGGCAGTGTGCACATAGCCTGTCTTCTCTCGAGAGCCAGGTCTGCCTACGGCGACCTCTCTCAATAGCAAGGCTATGCTCACTGAGCCTGTACATAGTCAAGGATTTTCTTAATTTGGGGTCAGTCACAGTGGTCAGATATTCTGCCACTGTGTACTCTCTGTTTAGGGCCAGATAGCATTCCAATTTGCTCTGTTTTTTGGTTGATCCTTTCCAGTGTGTCAAATAGTTATATTTTTGCTTTCTCATAATTTGGATGGGTCTAAATGTGTTTCTGTCCCGGGGCTCTGTGGGGTCTGTTTGTGTTTGTGAACAGAGACCCAGAACCAGCTGGCTGAGGGGATTTCTCCAGGTTCATCTCTCTGTAGGTGAGGGCTTTGTGGTGGAATGTGTGGGCATCGCTTCCTTTTGGGTGTTTGTAGAATTTTCTGGATTTTGATAACTAGTATAGTCCTAATTCTGCTCTGCATGCATTGTTTGGGATTTTGCGTTGTACACAAAATATTATTTGCAGAATTCTGCATGCAGAGTCTCAATTGGGAGTTTGTCCCATTTTGTGATTTCTTGGTTGGTGAGTGGACCCCAGACGATAGTGTGTCTCTCTTTAATTTCAATTTTCCATTTTAATTTAAGGGCTTTATTGGCATGGGAAACGTGTGTTAACATTTCCAAAGCAAGTGAAGTAGATAGTAAACAAAAGGGAAATAAACAATAAATATTAACGGTAAACATTACACTCAGAAGTTCCAAAAGAATAAAGACATTTCAAATGTCATATTATGTACAGTTGGGAAAAAAGTATTTGATGCCCTGCTGATTTTGTACGTTTGCCCACTGACAAAGACATTATCAGTCTATAATTTTAATGGTAGGTTTATTTGAACAGTGAGAGACAGAATAACAACAACAAAAATCCAGAAAAACACATGTCAAAAATGTTTTAAATTGATTTGCATTTTAATGAGGGAAATAACTATTTGACCCCTCTGCAAAACATGACTTAGTACTTGGTGGCAAAACCCTTCTTGGCAATCACAGAGGTCAGACGTTTCCACCAGGTTTGCACACATCTCAGGAGGGATTTTGTCCCACTCCTCTTTGCAGATCTTCTCCAAGTCATTAAGGTTTCGAGGCTGACGTTTGGCAACTCAAACCTTCAGCTCCCTCCACAGATTTTCTATGGGATTAAGGTCTGGAGACTGGCTAGGCCACTCCAGGACCTTAATGTGCTTCTTCTTGAGCCACTCCTTTGTTGCCTTGACCGTTTGTTTTGGGTCATTGTCATGCTGGAATACCCTTCCACAACCCATTTTCAATGCCCTGGCTGAGGGAAGGAGGTTTTCACCCAAGATTTGATGGTACATGGCCCCGTCCATCGTCCCTTTGATGCGGTGAAGTTGTCCTGTCCCCTTAGCAGAAAACCACCCCCAAAGCATAATGTTTACACCTCTATGTTTGACGGTGGGGATGATGTTCTTGGGGTCATAGGCAGCATTCCTCCTCCTACAAACAAGGCGAGTTGAGTTGATGCCAAAGATCTCGATTTTGGTCTCATCTGACCACAACACTTTCACCCAGTTCTCCTCTGAGTCATTCAGATGATCATTGGCAAACTTCATACGGTCCTGTATATGTCACGCCCTGGCTCTGGGGACTCTTATATGTTGAGCCAGGGTGTTAGTTTATATGTGTAGTGTCTATGTTTTGTTTTCTATGTGTTCTGTTCTAGATCGTGTGTTTCTGTGTTGGCCGGGGTGGTTCCCAATCGGAGGCAGCTGTGTCTTGTTGTCTCTGATTGGGAACCATACTTAGGCAGCCTGTTTTGCACTTGTCATTTGTGGGATCTTGTTCCGGAGAGGTTTGTGTTTTGTTAACCTTAGGACTTCACGTATCGTTTTGTTGTTATTGTTAAAGTACACATTAAAAGATGTACGCATATCACGCTGCGCCTTGGTCTGCTTATTATGACGATCGTGACAGTATATGGGAGGCAGGTAGCTTAGTGGGTAAGAGCGTTGTGCCAGTAACCGAAAGGTCACTGGTTCTAATCCCTGAGCCGACTAGGTGAAAAATCTGTCGATGTGCCCTTAAGCAAGGCACTTAATCCTAATTGCTCATGTAAGACGCTCTGGATAAGAGCGTCTGCTAAATGTGTAAATGTATATGTGCTTTCCTGAGCAGGGGGACCTTGCGGGCGCTGCAGGATTTCAGTCCTTCATGGCGTAGTGAGTTTTCTGGGTGACTATGGTCCCAGCTGCCTTGAGATCATTGACAAGATCCTCCCGTGTAGTTCTGGGCTGATTCCTTACCATTCTCATGATCATTGCAACTCCACGAGGTGAGATCTTGCATGGAGCCCCAGGCCGAGGGAGATTGACAGTTCTTTTGTGTTTCTTCCATTTGCGAATGATCGCACCAACTGTTGTCACCTTCTCACCAAGCTGCTTGGCGATGGGCTTGTAGCCCATTCCAGCCTTTTGTAGGTCTACAATCTTGTCCCTGACATCCTTGGAGAGCTCTTTGGTCTTGGCCATGGTGGAGAGTTTGGAATCTGATTGATTGCTTCTGTGGACAGGTATCTTTTATACAGGTAACAAGCTGAGATTAGGAGCACTCCCTTTAAGAGTGTGCTCCTAATCTCAGCTCGTTACCTGTATAAAAGACACATGGGAGCCAGAAATCTTTCTGATTGAGAGGGGGTCTAATACTTATTTCCCTCATTAAAATGCAAATCAATTAATAACATTTTTGACATGCGTTTTTCTGGATTTTTGTTGTTGTTATTCTGTCTCTCACTGTTCAAATAAACCTACCATTAAAATTATAGACTGATCATTTCTTTGTCAGTGGGCAAACGTACAAAATCAGCAGGGGATCAAATTATTTTTTCCCTGTATGGAAGGTTTGGGAATCGCTTCCTTTTAAGTGGTTATAGAATTTAACGGCTCTTTCCTGGATTTTGATCATTAGCGGGTATCGGCCTAATTCTCTCTCTCTCTCTCTCTCTCTCTCTCTCTCTCTCCACCTCTCTCTCTTTCTCTCTCTGTCATACGTCTCCACAAAGCTCCACTGGTCTCTCAGTACATGCAGCTTGCTTCAACAGCCATCAGGGGCTCTGTCCTCACTTCATAGGGACTCACAACACAACCACACAGTCTCCTCTCCTCGCCTCTCAGCTCTATGTGTACCGAACTAACACTCCACAATATCCTGACATACAGTGAGTAGTCCAACAAATACTCCACAACATCCTGACATACAGTGAGTAGTCCAACAAATACTCCTCAACATCCTGACATACTTCTTGTCCCCATATATGATAGTAACATGTCCTTAAGTAACCATATTACTGTATGCCCCCAACAAATACCTATGATACAACACATCTCCTGCATGCCAACCCTAATAGTGTTGTGTCCACTATAGCCATCATGGTTATAATCTGACCCTGCTGGTCATCTATGCACTTTTTAACGTCTTGAAAAACGATCTGGGCTTAATGGGCACACATGTACTCTTAAATGTCTCCCCGGTACAGCCAGAAGAGGACTGGCCACCTCTCGGAGCCTGGCTCCTTTCTAGGTTTCTTCCTAGTTTCCTGCTCCCTAGGGAGGTTTTCCCTAGCCACTGTGCTTCTGCCTCTGCATTGCTTGCTCTTTGGGGTTTTAGGCTGGGTATCTGTAAAGCACTTTGTGACAACTGCTGATGTAAAAAGGGCTTTATAAAATGCATTTAATTGATTGATTGATTGAATACAACCCTGCATGGTACTTGTCACCCCAGGCCACACACACGTCACAGTAGGCCTTTTCAGGGTCTTAACCGAGCCATTAGAGTCCCCAACATCCTTCCTCTGGTTACCAAACAGACACATCAAAATGGCTGACATCCATTACGTACTGTAGGTGGGCACTCCACATTTCTGTCGGAGTGATTTCCCCCCACCAAGGAAAGGGTTCAAATGGCAACTACTACTTTCTCCTCTCTCACTTGGCTTACAGTATACATGACCCAGTGGGAAAACTGTGGTGTGTGATGTAATAATTACATACTTTTTCTGGCTGCACATTATTTTGTTTTTGTTTGAGAAGATGTCCTAACCAGATCACAACCAACAGTTCTCTATAACAACCAAGTCCTAAAGACATAATTTTCATGACATTAAGGGTGTTTTCACATAGTCCTCTTTAAAATAACCGATCTCAGTTATCTTTAAAGTCCTCTTTAAAGCATTCCAGGTGACTACCTCATGAAGCTGGTTGAGAGAATGCCAAGAGTGTGCAAAGCTGTCATCAAGGCAAAGGGTGGCTATTTGAAGAATCTCAAATATAAAATATATTTTGATTTGTTTAACACTTTTTTGGTCACTACATGATTCCATATGTGTTATTTCATAGTTTGATGTCTGCAATATTATTCTACAAAGTAGAAAATAGTAAAAATAAAGAAAAACACTTGAATGAGTAGGTGTTTTAAAACTTTTGATTGGTAGTGTACCTACTTACATTTTGGAAGCTAATATTTACATTACATTTTCGTCATTTAGCAGACGCTCTTTTCCAGAGCGACTTACAACTAGATTGCATTTTGTTAAATTAGAAGATACTATTAACGTGAATATGATTGCTAACAGAGTAAATAGAAGAATAATAACTGCAGATTAAATAATGCTGCAATTGAAAATTGTACGCCCAATGTAGGCATCTTCTGCCAATTTAAGAGCTAGAATTAATTTTGTATCCTATGTCCTAATTCTCAGCAAATATGTTGTTGTCTTCTCACACTATTTAAACCCCACAATTGAATAAACAGCTTATGAAACTCTCTTAGCCTATAGATCACATATTGCAAACAAATAATCTGAACCAAAAAGTCCACACATATTTTGGAATTTTGTGCATCCTTGACAATCGCTAATCAATATCCAAAAACAGCCTGTGAACCTACACATCATCATCTTCTCTCTTTTGTGGCACCAAGGTGAGGGGTTATGGCATGGGAAACGGTGTTGCAGTAGTCTAATGTGTGGTGCGGGAATAATGACAATAGAACCTGGGAAGCTTTGTGTTCACATTGCCCTAAAAAAGGGAACCGGACCCCGGCATTAAAGCAAACCGAACTCAGACTACCTCTCATGATGGTCTCAGTTCGGGTTCGCTTTGGGGGCTCATTTGAGGGGTCTGAGTTTCTTTGGAGTGTTCACACGGCACATAAAATTAAGTGAACCACACTTCACAACAATTGAGTTCACAACAACTGGCTGAAAGAGACCAAGTGTGAAGAACTGTTGGTTGTGATCTGTTTAGGACATCTTCTCAAACAAAGATGTAATGGGAAATACGTCATATTCCAGGTAGTAAAAATAAGTTTACAAGCCATCCAATTATAACACGTTTACAACCTCACCATGACTATGACGGCCGTGCCTAACGAATATCGTTTTAATTTTATGCATGTTAACACTCACTTTGCACTATACACATGGCGATACACATTATATAAATGACTATGTAACACATAGCTTTTGTTTCTTATATTCAGATCTTTATTGTAGAAATGCAGTCATAACATTCGATATCATTGTTTCTCTATGTTGAGCACACTTCATAGTTTACATGATAACAGTCACTGGTATAATTTTTACTCTTTCATCTAATATTTATAATTTAACCATTATTATTCTCAAACAGTTCAAGTTTGATATGTCTGCCGTTTAACTCCATGTCTCAGCAGTTACCTGCAACACGTCTGCAGCATGGAAGCCGGCTGTGTTCTGGTAAAGGAGGTCCGTGCGGAAACCCGCTACTATAGTATCGTTCCGGAGGGGCGTTGGGAAATGCCACCTTTCTGGTCAATGCAGGGGAACTCTGTTTCCAGGATGATATTAAAATTGCAAAGTATCGTTCTCTATTGATGTTATGTACTGCTAATGCAAAAATAATGGTTGTATTTCAAATCTGATCATTATGTTAAAACCTTATATCATTATAGTTTGTAATTGCAGTTGGATGTTTTGCAGACTCCCCTTCATGTTGGGAATGGAACTGGCCACTCTCTATATTTCTCTGTGTCAACCCCTTTCTTGTGACTGGAGTTGTATGGATGGGTTAGCTGACAACTTCACGAAAACGATGCACAAGTTTCAATGGGTCAGAAGTCTGTGTGTTGTTGTGATTCTGGATGGAGCAACAATGACAATAAACTGTCATGTGGAGAATCGTAGGTGGCTCGTTTCAGCTAGTTTTATCTTGTTCTTCATAGCATGTCTATTCTAATATGGCAAATATTAGCTAGCTAGCTAACCAACAACTGTAACAATGTATTTGAGAAACAACAAGGGCTCATTGTGCAAATGTATTTATGTTTTCAATAAATATTTGGAGACTAAATTGTTGTCAACAGTCTAAGCCAACCCTGTCTGTTTTGCCCCATAGTTGTGCACGCCTCGGTTTTGTTGCTAAACAACCAACCCATCTATGTTACATTCTTTTCCTGCACTTTTGACCTGAGTTCTTTAGGACAGTTGAGTTCTTTAGGATGGTCCTGTTTTCATTTCAATTAATTCATGAAGTTTGTCTATTTTAAAGCACTTTGTTTATTTTCTCTAGCAATAATTTGTATTTTTGCCAATTTTGAGAATAAAACTCCTAGATGCTTGTACCCTATCTCAGTGTTTCTGGTTGCCTCCTTGGTCATCCCTAACAATGACGTTGCAAAGTACTTCATAATAACGTCACTGCAACCACTTTACCCTCTGGGAAAGTGCCATGAGCCTCTTGATTAAGACGACTGGAGAGAGGAGGTGGACGTAGTCAGATCTGTATGGATGAGAGACTGTTGGCCTCAGCTGGCTTGTCTTTGGTGTTGTTTTTCGCCTGAGGGGAAAGACTCTGATATTGTATGTGGACTGCATGCAGGATACACTACAGAAAAGAGCCTGTTTTACACTGTCTCAATCTATTGCCTACACCAGTGGTTCTCAACTCCAGTCCTCCAGTACCCCCAACAGCCCAACTCCAGTCCTCCAGTACCCCCAACAGCCCAACAGCCCAACTCCAGTACCCCCAACAGCCCAACTCCAGTACCCCCAACAGCCCAACTCCAGTCCTCCAGTACCCCCAACTCCAGTCATCCAGTACCCCCAACAGCCCAACTCCAGTCCTCCATTACCCCCAACAGCCCAACTCCAGTCCTCCAGTACCCCCAACAGCCCAACAGCCCAACTCCAGTACCCCCAACAGCCCAACTCCAGTCCTCCAGTACCCCCAACAGCCCAACTCCAGTCCTCCAGTACCCCAACAGCCCAACTCCAGTCCTCCAGTACCCCCAACAGCCCAACTCCAGTCCTCCAGTACCCCCAACAGCCCAACTCCAGTCCTTCAGTACCCCCAACTCCAGTCCTCCTGTACCCCCAACAGCCCAACTCCAGTCCTCCAGTACCCCCAACAGCCCAACTCCAGTTCTACAGTACCCCCAACAGCCCTACTCCAGTTCTACAGTACCCCCAACAGCCCAACTCCAGTCCTCCAGTACCCCCAACAGCCCAACTCCAGTCCTTCAGTACCCCCAACTCCAGTCCTCCAGTACCCCAACAGCCCAACTCCAGTCCTGCAGTACCCCCAACAGCCCAACTCCAGTCCTCCAGTACCCCCAACAGCCCAACTCCAGTCCTTCAGTACCCCCAACTCCAGTCCTCCAGTACCCCAACAGCCCAACTCCAGTCCTGCAGTACCCCCAACAGCCCAACTCCAGTCCTCCATTACCCCCAACAGCCCAACTCCAGTCCTCCAGTACCCCCCAACAGCCCAACTCCAGTCCTCCAGTACCCCCAACAGCCCAACTCCAGTTCTACAGTACCCCCAACAGCCCAACTCCAGTCCTCCATTACCCCCAACAGCCCAACTCCAGTTCTACAGTACCCCCAACAGCCCAACTCCAGTCCTCCATTACCCCCAACAGCCCAACTCCAGTCCTCCATTACCCCCAACAGCCCAACTCCAGTCCTCCATTACCCCCAACAGCCCAACTCCAGTCCTCCATTACCCCCAACAGCCCAACTCCAGTTCTACAGTACCCCCAACAGCCCAACTCCAGTCCTCCATTACCCCCAACAGCCCAACTCCAGTCCTCCATTACCCCCAACAGCCCAACTCCAGTCCTCCATTACCCCCAACAGCCCAACTCCAGTCCTTCAGTACCCCCAACTCCAGTCCTCCAGTACCCCCAACAGCCCAACTCCAGTCCTCCAGTACCCCCAACAGCCCAACTCCAGTTCTACAGTACCCCAACTCCAGTCCTCCATTCCCCCCAACAGCCCAACTCCAGTCCTCCATTACCCCCAACAGCCCAACTCCAGTCCTCCATTACCCCCAACAGCCCAACTCCAGTCCTCCAGTACCCCCAACAGCCCAACTCCAGTTCTACAGTACCCCCAACTCCAGTCCTCCATTACCCCCAACAGCCCAACTCCAGTCCTCCATTACCCCCAACAGCCCAACTCCAGTCCTCCAGTACCCCCAACAGCCCAACTCCAGTCCTCCATTACCCCCAACAGCCCAACTCCAGTCCTCCATTACCCCCAACAGCCCAACTCCAGTCCTCCAGTACCCCCAACAGCCCAACTCCAGTCCTCCAGTACCCCCAACAGCCCAACTCCAGTCCTCCATTACCCCCAACAGCCCAACTCCAGTCCTCCATTACCCCCAACAGCCCAACTCCAGTCCTCCAGTACCCCCAACAGCTCAACTCCAGTTCTACAGTACCCCCAACAGCCCAACTCCAATCCTCCAATAACTTCATCAGTACACATTTTTGTTGTAGCCCCAGACATACTTACCTGTTTCAAATCATTGAGGGCTTGATGATTATTTGACAAGTTGAATCAGGTGTGCTAGTCAGGGGCTACAACAAACATCTGTGCTGTTGGGGTGACTGGAGGACTGGAGTTGGGCTGTTGGGGTGACTGGAGGACTGGAGTTAGGAACCACTGGCCTACACAGTCTGCTCTATGGAAGGAGAGAGAGAGTATGGCTGACAGAAAAGCTACATTTATGACTACATTTATTGGCTGACATACATGTTCTTGTCCTCTATCCACTAAAGCTGATACGCACAAGCAGAAGTAGCTAACTTTGCGGTTAATGTCCAAACCATCACCAAAGTTAATGTATTGTTTCATTGGTGAAAGGCATAGAACAGACCTTGGTTGAATTAGATGATGCAACCATAGGCAACATTAGTTGATTCCAATATTTAAGTTTAATTTAAATATTTGAATTAATTTGTGTGTGTGTGTGCGTGCATGCACGCATGCTTTCATGCATATGTCCACATTTGTGTGTATATAATGACACTATGTTATCTACTGTATATGTTGTGTACATAAAGGCATCTGAGCCGACACCACTGCTAAATCCACCACCAGACAGTTTACTGTATTAACAGACAGGGTACTGAAGGCGCATAAAGTGGGAGACGTCATCAGCACTCCTCGTACAAGTCTCCAAAAAACCTGTGTTTTGGGACGGAGAGGCACCTTTTCATTGTAACAGGAAATACGTTCCTAGCATGTGAGGAACATGTTTGCTAGCCAGCTAGCTAATACTTTGAAAAACTATTTTTTGTTTGGCTAGTTATGCTAACCCGTTTGCTATCCCTTTAGCGTTGCTTGCTAGCTTGCTGGCTAGCTACAGAGGTTAGCTGGATATTTAGCTACAGTAGTTAGCTACTGCCATTAGTTGTTGTGTTTTTATCATATTTAGCCTATTCCACCGTTTGTAGAATGCATACTGGCATTTAAACATGGAATCCGGACACACTGTGGACACGGTAGACATATTTTAATGTAGGTGTAGATGCATGACATGTTCGGAATTCCATTATCAGAACCCTATGATCAGAATACTAAAGCTGCATGAACTGTCAAGTCTAGACACGGCCTGAGTTAGAATCAATGGAATGTGACCCAGACACTGAGTTAGAATCAACGGAATGTGACCCAGACACTGAGTTAGAATCAACGGAATGTGACCCGGACACTGAGTTAGAATAAACGGAATGTGACCCGGACACTGAGTTAGAATAAACGGAATGTGACCCGGACACTGAGTTAGAATATAAACTGAATGTGACCCGGACACTGAGTTAGAATATAAACTGAATGTGACCCGGACACTGAGTTAGAATAAACGGAATGTGACCCGGACACTGAGTTAGAATAAACGGAATGTGACCCGGACACTGAGTTAGAATAAACGGAATGTGACCCGGACACTGAGTTAGAATAAACGGAATGTGACCCGGACACTGAGTTAGAATATAAACTGAATGTGACCCGGACACTGAGTTAGAATATAAACTGAATATGACCCGGACACTGAGTTAGAATAAATGGAATGTGACCCGGACACTGAGTTAGAATAAATGGAATGTGACCCGGACACTGAGTTAGAATAAACGGAATGTGACCCGGACACTGAGTTAGATTAAACGGAATGTGACCCGGACACTGAGTTACAATAAACGGAATGTGACCCGGACACTGAGTTAGAATATAAACTGAATGTGACCCGGACACTGAGTTAGAATATAAACTGAATGTGACCCGGACACTGAGTTAGAATATAAACGGAATGTGACCCGGACACTGAGTTAGAATATAAACTGAATGTGACCCGGACAATGAGTTAGAATATAAACGGAATGTGACCCGGACACTGAGTTAGAATATAAACGGAATGTGACCCGGACACTGAGTTAGAATATAAACTGAATGTGACCCGGACAATGAGTTAGAATATAAAGTGAATGTGACCCGGACACTGAGTTAGAATATAAACGGAATGTGACCAGGACACTGAGTTAGAATCAACGGAATGTGACCCGGACACTGAGCTAGAATAAACGGAATGTGACCCGGACACTGAGTTAGAATCAACGGAATGTGACCCGGACACTGAGTTAGAATCAACTGAATGTGACCCGGACACTGAGTTAGAATCAACGGAATGTGACCCGGACACTGAGTTAGAATCAACGGAATGTGACCCGGACACTGAGTTAGAATCAACGAAATGTGACCCGGACACTGAGTTAGAATCAACGGAATGTGACCCGGACACTGAGTTAGAATATAAACTGAATGTGACCCGGACACTGAGTTAGAATATAAACTGAATGTGACCCGGACACTGAGTTAGAATATAAACTGAATGTGACCCGGACACTGAGTTAGAATATAAACTGAATGTGACCCGGACAATGAGTTAGAATATAAACTGAATGTGACCCGGACACTGAGTTAGAATATAAACGGAATGTGACCCGGACACTGAGTTAGAATCAACGGAATGTGACCCGGACACTGAGTTAGAATAAACGGAATGTGACCCGGACACTAAGTTAGAATAAACGGAATGTGACCCGGACACTGAGTTAGAATCAACGGAATGTGACCCGGACACTGAGTTAGAATCAACTGAATGTGACCCGGACACTGAGTTAGAATCAACGGAATGTGACCCGGACACTGAGTTAGAATCAACGGAATGTGACCCGGACACTGAGTTAGAATCAACGGAATGTGACCCGGACACTGAGTTAGAATATAAACTGAATGTGACCCGGACACTGAGTTAGAATATAAACTGAATGTGACCCGGACACTGAGTTAGAATATAAACTGAATGTGACCCGGACACTGAGTTAGAATATAAACTGAATGTGACAGACCATAACCAGCCACTTCTGGCTGGAAGGTAATAGTCAGTCTGCCTGCCTGTCTGACTGTATGTCTGTCTGTCTAGTCTATCACAGTGTTCATAATGAGAGGTTAATATGGCGGTGACAGTGTGCAGAACTGTTAGCTGATAATAGAAGCCATGTATGCATCCCAAATGGCATTCTATTCCCTTTATAGTGTTCAAGTGCACTACTTTTGACCTGGGCCCATAGGGCTCTGGTTTAAAAGAAGTGCACAATATAGGAAATAGGATGCCATTTGGGACACACAGCGTCCTGGTTAGAGAGAAATTACAGTCTCGCCCTGGCTGAGAAGCCTATTATCTTTTAATGTAATTTCAGGGGACATCGTCGGATTCATCTAATACATGATTCTAGAAGAAATGCAAGTCACTCTTTTAGAAGATTTGGAATATTGAATTTGGAATGTAGAATTCAGATTTTAGAATACAGGATGTTGAATGTGGAATGTATCTCTTAGTAAATCAAGGAAAACAGAGGTTGATGTGTCAATTCATTTCTGCTTCAAGCAGTAAGCATGATGAACCAATTATAATTAATTATTTGCATTAATTCCATGCAGGCTTTTCTCACTATCACATTAGCGAGATAAATCTAATTCAAGGTGTGGATAAGTCTTCCATATGCTTTGCATTAATTTGCTAATTTTTTACTTTACTCACTCTCTATACCTTCGCTTCCTTTGTTATTTCTCTGCATGTATCTCTCCCTTTATAGGTTCCATCTTGATCCACCTTTTCTTTATCACATTGGCATTCGTTTAAGGGTGTGGGCTCTGCTTGATGAACGTAAATAATTAGACAAATACTATTAAAACATCATTACACCACATCGCGTACCTAATTGAACGCTTTTTATGTTAGTTTCCTTGAGTATCTCCAGATGGACATCTAAGAACTGGGAGAGAGCTGCTCAGTGTCACGCCCTGGCTCTGGGGACTCTTGTATGTTGAGCCAGGGTGTTAGTTTCGTTGTGTAGTGTCTATGTTTCGTTTTCTATGTTCTGTTCTAGGTTATGTGTTTCTATGTTGGCCGGGGTGGTTCTCAATCAGAGGCAACGAGAATCAGCTGTTGCTTGTTGTCTCTGATTGGGAACCATACTTAGGCAGCCTTTTGTGCACTTGTGATTCGTGGGATCTTGTTCCGTGTAGGTTTGTGGATGACCGAGGACTTCACGTATCGTTTTGTTGTTTTTGTTGTGTTATTGTGTTGCTAAGTACTCTAAAGAAGATGTACGCATATCACGCTGCGCCTTGGTCCACTCATTAGGATGATCGTGACACTCAGAACCTAGCTGAGGAGTGCATTGAACTGCATTCTAGTCTGGGCTAGGGCATACATCCACTTCCTTAATGGGAATACTTCAATTCTAACTTATAAAAGCAGTAAACAAACAATCCCTAAAAAAAAACGAACAATCACCCTCTCACATATACATGCTCCAATCTCTCCAGCACTCGTTTACTGTGAAACAGACAATTATGCCAAGCTTGTTTCCCGGCAAAAAACAAAAAAAAAGACCATAAAAGAAAATTGCTTGGTGGATGATTGCCTTCAACGTTTTCCACCTGCTTAAAAGGCAATGGCGTCCATGATGTATACTCTGCACTGCAGATAATGTGACTAAAATAAAACAGATGAAAGTTCATGTTTGGGAGAAGTGCATTCACAAGTAATGAGCGGGTTTTATAACTAAACTGGTTAATCAATTTTACAGCTCACTGAGGCAGGACCGTTCTCTAAACATTGTTCACATTCAAATCAGGATGAAAGATGCAAAAAAGAACACTTTTGTCTCTCATTATTGTTTGAAAGAGACAATAAGAGTTTTTGTTTTGTTTTATGGCAATGCTTATCTTGTGCATGATATTCTCATGGTACAAAAAGTGTATTTAAACCAGAAAGTAACAGAAAGCATCAACAGTTTCCTGAAAGACTGCAGGTAAAATACCAATGTACTGTCTCTTAGTTTCTCAGTGGACCAGTGGGGTCTTAACATGGTTCAGCCTCTTAGTTTCTCAGTGGACCAGTGGGGTCTTAACATGGTTCAGCCTCTTAGTTTCTCAGTGGACCAGTGGGGTCTTAACAGGGTTCAGTCTCTTAGTTTCTCAGTGGACCAGTGGGGTCTTAACAGGGTTCAGTCTCTTAGTTTCTCAGTGGACCAGTGGGGTCTTAACATGGTTCAGTCTCTTAGTTTCTCAGTGGACCAGTGGGGTCTTAACAGGGTTCAGTCTCTTAGTTTCTCAGTGGACCAGTGGGGTCTTAACATGGTTCAGTCTCTTAGTTTCTCAGTGGACCAGTGGGGTCTTAACAGGGTTCAGTCAGATCACCTGATGTATATATTGATCCATGAGAATTGGATTACTCTCTGATTAGACTAGACTCTGATTAGTCTAGACTCTCTGTGTTACAGTGTCTGTGTGGCTGTGGGTTCACAATGATAGGGTGGGACTTGAAGGTCTTTTTAACATCAATCTGATTGACAAGAGCGTGTGAGGGAAGGGCTGCACTGACGGAACACAATGACACGCGTCAAAGCGCATCAACGATCATGTTCCTTCAGTCTACCTTCTCGCTCAAACCTTGGCAACAGCTCTGAAAACCAATTTGATACTGCGATGACGTCGTTTGCCATGCTGCTTCCTCTGAAGGAGGTTGGAAAATGTGACTTGATGGAAAGCTGGGAGACAAGTATGAAATAATAAGAATAAGAAATATTATCTAATTTGCTGTTATCAAACTCCCCGCTTTGGCGATTGCCAATATTGTGCAAAGGGGCTCTTCCTGTTCAGGTCGAGCTCTGCTCTCTCTTTGTTGAAGTTTCTGTCGGCAAGACAGCATTTGGAAGAAAGGAAAAACTCAAGAAAGTTAGGAACATGAATCAGAGGGAAGTGGGAGGTTTGTCGGTGGTGCGGCAGACTGATAAAATGATCAGCTGTGTGCTCTGCTCCGAGAAGCATGTAACCACGGGAACCCTAATTAGCACTCTGTTTTTGAAGTTCCCCAGGCTTCCGCTCAGCATCTAAATGACACGCTCAACAATCATTATGAATTTGTGTCTAATTGGGGCTGTTATATATTGATCTTGGGGAGAAAACATCTCAATGACAGAGGAGAAGTCTGGATTTCGTTGTAGAGGGCGAGGAAAGGTCAGAGGTATTATTTAAGGATGTTTATCAGCCAGGAGAACTGTGGTCATTTAAGGTTCTGGATGTGTGTAAAACTCTGGTTGGTGTTGTTGACTTTTATTCACTTACTTACTTTTCCTATTGTTGTTGCATTGTCGAGAGGTGAACCTCCAAGGAAGCATTTCATTCCACTGTGTACCTCATGTATATCATGTGGATATGACCATTAAACAAACTGGAACTGGAACTAAAGGTAAAAGGTTGCTTGGTATTTCTAAGCCGCCATGTTCAACGTGCAAAGGATATTGGAATTCAACAATTAATTTGCCAATGGTAAAAATTTAACAAAGATGACTCCTACAAACAACTTCAAGGACACACCTCTCCAAGAACACACCTCTCAAAGGACACACCTCTCCAAGGACACACATCTCCAAGGACACACATCTCCAAGGACACACCTCTCCAAGGACACACCTCTCCAAGGACACACCTCTCCAAGGACACACCTCTCCAAGGACACACATCTCCAAGGACACAACTCTCCAAGGGCACACATCTCCAAGGACACACCTCTCCAAGGACACACATCTCCAAGGACACACCTCTCCAAGGACACACATCTCCAAGGACACACCTCTCCAAGGACACACATCTCCAAGGACACACCTCTCCAAGGACACATCCGAATCATGATTATTATAGTAAATGTTTTATTTAACGTTTATTTTAACCTTTAGTTTATCAGGAAAGACATATTGACACCTAGGTCTCTTTTACAAATTTGCCCTGTATATACAACATAGATATACACATTATCCCCAACATGTACAGTACCAGTCAAAAGTTTGGACACACCTACTCATTCAAGGGTTTTTCTTAATTGTTACTATTTTATACATTGTAGAATAATAGTGAAGACATCAAAACTATGAAATAACACATATAGAATCATGTATTAACCAAAAAAGTGTTATCAAGCTATATTTTATATTTGAGATTCTTCAAAGTAGCCACCCTTTGCCTTGATGACAGCTTTGCACACTCCCGGTCACACAGTGGAATTAAAACATCACAAATCACCCATGAAAACAGTTCCATTCCTCCACAAATAAGTCCCCAATCAATACTTTAAATTGATCAAACAGCACCAGAACATCAAGATGAAATGTATTTAGAATTTTGATCGTGCAATTTGGTTTATTAAAACGAAAATCAGATTTACTTAGCTCGGTGGAGACCCTAGGAACCTCAAGAATTAACCAATCCTGTGAACGGGTTAGGTAACTCACATATGTATACTTCAACAGCAAAGTTAGATCAGACGGAAGTAGGGCCTTGTAAACAAAAAGGGAGTAATGTAGAGATCTACAGGTCTCTAGCGAAGTCCAGTCAACCTTTTGTACAGTATTTATATGTGGGAACACGTTCAATTGGAGACCCATCTAATGAGTGAACATGTACACTACATATACAAAAGTATGTGGACACACCTTCAAATTAGTGGCTTCGGCTATGTCAACCACAGCCGTTGCTGACAGGTGTATAAAATCGAGCACATAGCCGTGCAATCTCCATAGACATAGAATGGCCTTACTGAAGAGCTCAGTGACTTTCAACTTGGTCATAGGATGCCACCTTTCCAACAAGTCAGTTCGTCAAATTTCTGCACTTCTAGAACTGCCCTGATTAACTGTAAGTGCTGTTATTGTGAAGTGGAAATATCCAGGAGCAACAACGACTCAGCCGTGAAGTGGTAGGCCACACAAGCTCACAGAACGGGACCGCTGAGTGCTGTAGCGCGTAAAAATCATCTGTTGCAACACTCACTACCGAGTTCCAAACTGCCTCTGGAAGCAACATCAGCACAATAACTGTTCGTCAGGAGCTTCATGAAATGGGTTTCCATGGCCGAGCAGCCGCGCAGAAGCCTAAGATCACCATGCGCAATGCCAAGTGTTGGCTGGAGTGGTGTAAAGCTTGCCGCCATTGGACTCTGGAGTAGTGGAGACGCGTTCTCTCGAGTGATGAATCACGCTTCACCATCTGGCAGTCTGACGGACAAATCTGGGTTTGGTGGATGCCAGGAGAACGCTACTTGCCCGAATGCATAGTGGCAACTATAAAGTTTGATGGAGACGGAATAATGGTCTGAGGCTGTTTTCATGGTTTGGGCTAGGCCCTTTAGTTCCAGTGTAGGTAAATCTTAACGCTATAGCATCCAATGACATTCTAGACGATTCTGTGCTTCCAACTTTGTGGCGACAGTTTGGGGAATGCCCTTTCCTGTTTCAGCATGACAATGTCCCCATGCACAAAGTGAGGTCCGTACAGAAATGGTTTGTCGAGATCTGTGTGGAAGAACTCGACTGGCTTGCACAGAGCCCTGACCTCAACCCTATCGAACACCTTTGGGATGAATTGGAACACCGACTGCGAGCCTGACCTAAATGCCCAACATCAGTGCCCGACCTCACTAATGCTCTTGAGGCTGAATGGAAGCAGTTCCCGGCAGCAATGTTCCAACATCTAGTGGAAAGACTTCCCAGAAGAGTGGAGGCTGTTATAGCAGCAAAGGAGGGACCAACTCCATATTAATGACCATGATTTTGGAATGAGATGCTCGATGAGAAGGTCGTTCGACGAGCAGTGTAGTTCATCTGAAACCTTCTTACGAGTGTTTGAAAACAACATGTATACTGAACAAAAATATAAACGCAACATGTAAAGTGTTGGTCCCATGTTTCATGAGCTGAAATAAAAGATCCCAGAAACCATACGCACAAAAAGCGTATTTCTCTCAGATTTTGTGCACAAATTTGCTTACATCCCTGTTAGTGAGCATTTTCTCCATTGCCAAGTTAATCCATCCACCTGACAGGTGTGGCATATCAAGAAGCTGAAAGAACAGCATGATCATTACACAGGTAATAAAAGGCCACTCTAAAATGTGCAGTTTTTGTCACACAACACAACGCCACAGATGTCTCAAATTTTGAGGGAGCGCGCAATTGGCATGCTGACTGCAGGAATGTCCACCAGAGCTGTTGCCAGATAGTTCATTTCGCTACAACAAGCTGCCTCCAACATCGTTTTAGAGATTATGGCAGTATGTCCATCTGGTCTCACAACCGCAGACCACTTGTAACCACGCCAGCCCAGGACCTCCACATCCAGCTTCTTCACTTGCGGGATTGTCTGAGACCAGCCAGCTGATGAAACTGAGGAGTATTTCTGTCTGTATTAAAGCCCTTTTGTGGGGAAAAACTAATTCTGATTGGCTGGGCCTGGCTCCCCAGTGGGGGGACCTTGCTCACAAGTGGGTGGGCCTATGCCCTCCCAGGCCCACCCACCGCTGTGCCCCTGCCCAGTCATGTGAAATCCATAGATTAGGGCCTAATGAATTTATTTCAATTGATTGATTTCCTTATGTGAACTGTAACTCAGTAAAATCCTTTATATTTTTAGTCAGTATCTTTCGTTTGACCCGTATTAAGCACACATTTTAAATCAGCAAGGGATTCCTGCATAGCTATAAAATCTGACTGTAGTTTTGACACAGACAGTTCAACAGTAGGCGCAATATCATCCTTAATAGTATAATCCGCATATAGATGAAGTGTACAGTTTTTAACAGATTGACCAATGGTCTTTATATGATAAATAATGATGAGTGAGAAAGTTACAGAAAGTCAAAGATCATACCCCCAAGACATGCTAACCTCCCCTGTCATTGGTAATTCAAGACTCATTCAGGATTATCCGTAATCATGGTGGCATCCACATTAAAGTAGAAGTGTTTAGAAACATATTTGTATTCTTATTTACAATAAAAGTGACTCCAAAATGATTATTTATTATTAATTTCTATTGGACGCAATATAATCTTAAAACCAAAATGAACTGCAAATGTATCCAACAAGTTTGTAAAGTCACAAATTTGATGTAGTCATTGCAAGCTAGGAATATGGGACCAAATACTAAACTTTTGATTACTTTATTTCTAAGAATCTTTAGGGTTGTCAATAATTTTGATCCCTACCTTTTTGAGAAAACATTTTTATAACGTAGGTCGAGAGACAAATTTAAGTTATCAAGGTGACACACACTGATACATTCAATACCACCTTGCACATTCTTGCCTGCATCTGGCTGATCTAGGGTGTAGTCAAACAGTTGCTAACAAGAGTTTCTATTGGAGAAATTCAGGTTTACCCCACTTCATTTTTTCAACAGAATCGGCGGAACGAATACACCCCTGATCACATGCAAACACAGTTCACTTTCATAGCAGCCACATACAAACAGCATGATCACTTAGCTCGTTGTGTAATTCCTTCTCGCATCTACGCGCTCTCGTCCTCTCACCTTTTCACTTCGCTTGTGGACTTCAGTGCACAACACAACAGCTCTCTTTGACTAGGAGAAAACAACTTTCCTTCATACCATAACCACTAACCGCTACACACAGCCGACATCGTTGTCACCATATTAACTTCATAGTCAACATAGGTATTAGAACTAAAGCATTAGTAAACCCGCTACAATCATGCAGGACAGAGTACAACAAGCAGTTTAGCAGTTACACCGCAGGGCCCCGGTGGCAATACATTAATAAAACCGAAAGCTTACCTTGACTTGGAAGACTTGGATAGCCTTAGCCAGATAGTTAATATAAATAGCATTCCTCTCTGTTTGAGCTGGGTGTTCGATTAGGCTAAATTAGCTAGTTGCATTAGCTAGCTAAGTAAGTCAATGTGAAAGTGAAAAAAAAATACAATAAAATCTCTCTCTCTCTCTCTTTCTCTCTCTCTCTCTCTCTCTCTCTCTCTCTCTCTCTCTCTCTCTCTCTCTCTCCCCCTCTCTCTCCCCCTCTCTCTCCTAGCGGTTAAGAGCGTTGGGCCAGTAACCGAAAGGTCGCTGGTTCGAAATCCCAGAGCCGACTAGCTGAAAAATCTGTCGATGTACCCATGAGCACTTAACCCTAATTGTTCCTGTAAGTCGCTCTGGATAAGAGCGTCTGCTAAATGACTCAAATGTAAATGTAAAAAAAAAAAAATCTATGTACCCAGAGGAGATGGAAACTAGCTGTCCTCCGGCTACACCATGGTGCTCCCCCAGAGAGTGCTGCTGAGGCTACTGTAGACCTTCATTGCAAAACAGTGTGTTTTAATCAGTTATTTGGTGACGTGGACATATCTAGTATAGTTTTATCTAAAAAGGATAACTTTTTTAATGTTTCACTATATAAAAAAAAAAAAAAATGAAATTCACTGAGGAGGATGGTCCTCCCCTTCCACCTCTAGGGAGCCTCAACTGACTCACACACACTACACTGATACTCTCACACAAAGCCACACACATTCATATACACTACACATGCACACACACACATAACACTCACAAGCATACCGACATAACACACACACACACACACACACACACACTTCTACACTCATCATATGCAGCTGCTTCTTTATTTGACTCTTATTATTATCTATCCTGATGCCTAGTCACTTTACCCTGCCTTCATGTACATACTGTATCTACCTCAAATACCTCGTACCTTTGCACATTGATCTGGTACTGGTATCTACTGTAGCTCCATTCTTGCGTATTTTATTCCTCTTGTGTGACTTATTTTTTACTCTGCATCATTGGGAAGGGCTCTTACAGTTTTTTTGGATTGCTTACACACTAAAATTAAAAGTAGTACACTATTAGCAAAACCTTACACTCAAGAAGCAAAACATCAGCCCATATTTGCACAACTATAAGCACATTGTCAACCTTACACTTGTTGCAAAACTCTACACACAGTGATTTGCAAAACACTAAACACACTTAACATACATTACACACACAAATCTATCATGAAGTCACGTCCTTGCAATACCAAAGCACTGACTGTCAAATTACCACACCGTCCAACCAATTGGTTCAACACAGTCATCAGGTGTGCAAACACTCGTTTGCTTAATTGTAGACACACCAATCAGGTGTATAAGCACTATAAAAAGCAGCAGGTGAGTTCATCGGTCTTCAAGCACAATGGAAAGAGTCAGAGAAAGAGTAAGACGAGGAGGAGGAGGAGGACGACGAGGAGAACGAGGAGGAGGACGAGGAGAACGAGGAGAACGAGGAGGACGAGGAGGACGAGGAGGACAGGGAGGACGAGGAGGACGAGGAGAATGAGGAGGAGGGACGAGGAGAACGAGGAGAACAAGGAGAACGAGGAGAACGAGGAGGACGAGGAGGACGAGGGAGAACGAGGAGGAGGAGGAGGAGGAGGAAGGGGAGGAAGAGGAAGAGGAAGAGGAAGAGGAAGACAAGAAGGTGCTCAAAGAGGACCGAATCTGACAAATGAGATCCGCGCAACACTGGTTGACCACATTGTCAACCACGGCCTGACGCTGAGGGAGGCTGGACTGCGAGTACAGCCAAATCTAAGCCGATATACAGTGGCAAGTGTGATGAGAACATTTCGACTGGAAAATAGGTATTGTAAAAATATCATCATATCAAAAACATCTGCACGGTTTCAGTAACTGCTTACAGTACTATATTCTATGCACTATCAGCACTTCTGTTACCTTTTCCTGTGAAATTACTGTACTATTGTATACTGTTTTTTTTTCTACATAGGATTGAGGGTCAGGGATGACAAGGGGGAAGGCCTCCTATGTTCACAGAACAGCAAGAGAGGGAGATAGTAAACATGGTTTTGGCCAACAATGCTATAACACTCAAGCAGCTCCAAGCTAACATTGTCAATAGCCACGCCATTTTCAACGATATCCATCAGGTCTCAACATCAACACTGGCACGCATCCTAAAAAAAAAACATATTCAAATGAAGCAAATTTATCGAGAGCCTTTCGCGCGCAATTCGAAAGGGTGAAACGACTGCGGCATGATTATGCAGAGGTATGTATTCACTTTAGCAGTGTGATCTTGCATACTGTCTCATAATCTTTTACTGTACTGTAATATGTATACTAGATCTACACTGAACTACACAATTTTGCCTGACACTGTTTTTCAGAGAGTTTTACGAATGGATGGAGAGGAGATCCAGCATGAGTTCATTTACGTAGATGAGGCTGGGTTCAACCTGACGGAACCACGAAGGAGGGGAAGAAACATCAGTGGCCACAGGGCTATAGTCAATGTCCCAGGGCAACGTGGGGGTAATATAACACTCTGTGCAGCCATTACACAGAATGGGGTCCTCCACCGCCATGCCCATATGGGCCCTTACAACACAGCACTCATACTTACATTCTTGGACCAATTGCACAACATAACAGCAGCAAATCAAATCGATCATATGCAATACATTGTTGTCTGGGACAATGTGTCTTTCCACCGCTCTGCTCTGGTTCAGAACTGGTTTCAGCAACATCCACATTTCACCGTCCTATATCTTCCACCATACTCTCCATTCCTCAACCCTATAGAATAGTTTTTCTCGGCATGGCGGTGGAAGGTATATGATCTCCGCTCTCCAGGCTGAGGTACCCCTCATCCAAGCCATGGAAGAGGCCTGTGACCAGATGGAGGTAGCAGCAATGCAAGGATGGATTCGTCATTCAAGACGTTTCTTTCCAAGGTGTCTTGCTAATGACAACATTGCCTGCGATGTTGATGAAATTCTCTGGCCAGATCCAGCTAGGCGAAGAGACAATGTCTAGTTATTTTTAAAAAAATTTTTTAACTTACAATACGTGAAGTGACGTTTGGTTACAGTATTATGAATCTCCATGTCAACATTTTGGGCGTGTTGAGAAATAAATGAGTTTCTTCAGTCTGCAACATTGGTCTTGTGTAGTGTTTGGTGAATTTACATTATATTTGTACTTTGTTGAGAGTAGCCTACTCTAATCATAGGGGAAGTAGAAGTGCTAAAAGTGTTTTAGGTTTATCACAGCAGAGTGTAACTCGTGCAAACATAGTATAGTAATGTGAAACGTGTGTGTTTCATATGGTAACAAAGTGTGGTTTTTAAAAAGAAGTGTATAGTTTTTACAAGAGTGTTTAATTTTGCAAAGGATCTGTAGTGTTTTGCTAATTGGGTGTGTGGTTGTGCTAATTGTGTGTAGTGTTTTGAAAACACGGGCCCTGTTTTGAAAATCGTGCTTAAGCAATCAAAAAAAACTGTAAGCAAGCATTTCATGGTCTAGTCTACACCTGTTGCATTCGGCGCATGTGACAAATAAAATGAGATTAGTGGGTTTTTTTCGCTCAAGTGTCGGGGGCCTAAGACACTCACAAGAGTGAAACAAAGATCTTATTGTCTCTTGTGGTATCAATGGTCATCATATTTAATCACTCCACAAGACAAGAGTGGCGCAGTGGTCTAAGGCACTGCATCGCAGTGCTAACTGTGCCACTAGAGATCCTGGTTCGAATCCAGGCTCTGTCGCAGCCGGCCGCGACCGGGAGACTCATGGGTGGCGCACAATTGGCCCAGCGTCGTCCAGGATAGGGGAAGGAATGGCCGGCAGGGATGTAGCTCAGTTGGTAGAGCATGGCGTTTGCAACGCCAGGGTTGTGGGTTCGATTCCCACGGGGGGCCAGTATAAAAAAATATGTATTCACTAACTGTAAGTCGCTCTGGATAAGAGCGTCTGCTAAATGACTAAAATGTAAATGTAAGAGATATCATATCTATCTCCCTTTAAAGTGTAAACACACACCGTGGACCCAGGAGTGAAACCTGCAAATGGAAGGAAAATCTCTGTGGGTGATACCTTCAGCTATCTCCTCTCTCTGATAATAATCAGACATGCAACACAATCTTACCTTTTTAGAAGAACTGTAATTCCTGGGCATAATGCAAAATGCATCATGATCACACCGGCATTATTCTCACATTCTTTAATTAATATTTTCAAGGTGATAACTTTTCCAAAATAGATTACTGTGTGAGAAGCTGCCTGTTATAGTGGGTAATTAAAAACCACTTGTCAAACTTTTGCAGAGAACATGGCAAATGCTGATGAAGAGAGTTATACTGTATAATGTATCATCCATTGCTTGATCTTGACCTTAGCCTTGACCTGCTGTAGAATTTGTCTAGCCAGAACTGTAGTACTTTAAAAGATACAAAGTTCAAAGTCTAAGGCTGCTTGACCGAATCAAACCGTCACGTTCCACCAATGTCCCGGCCCCCTTGGATGCAGCCACTCTGAAATTAATAAGATATTGTAGTGTATTGACAATACGATGGTGTTAAATGTTTTTAAATGGAACTGAAGGAATGTTGTTTATGGTAGTATCAAGAGGGAATGTTTTAGGTGTAATACCACATATCACCGACAGGAG
Source organism: Coregonus clupeaformis (assembly GCF_020615455.1). Taxonomy (NCBI): domain Eukaryota; kingdom Metazoa; phylum Chordata; class Actinopteri; order Salmoniformes; family Salmonidae; genus Coregonus; species Coregonus clupeaformis. The sequence continues at coordinate 3,755,487 of NC_059220.1, forward strand.
GTGGGTTGTAGACAGGGGAGACTGGTGATTGGCCAGAAGAGAGGGCATCAGGGTTTATAAATAGGGGTTAAACGATGAGACGTTAGAACGAGCATAACAATCTGGCGAGTCGTTCTCCGGACAACGCGTGTCTGTAATTTATGCTGTAACCTCGTGGTATGAATAAAACTTCTAACATGATGCAGCATAACGGATCTCTTTGTTGACAGCAGTAATTGCCACCATTCATCATATACGACATAATGGCGCCCAACGTGGGGCTTTGGTTTGCGTCTCTTCTGTGTTTCAGTCAAGCGCCGAGCTAACTCTCTCTGAGGCATGGAAAGGGTGAGTGTTCTTGCCGCTTCGGAGGTTGTTAGATTGGATATGACTTGTGTGCACTGAGGAGCTGCTCCATTATAACCTAGCCTCAGGTGGCGTTACTGCTGGTCGACTAGAGTCTGCTAACATTTATATCATTGGTAACTATGGACAATGATGAACGGTAGAACTTTATATTTCATTGGTAACGGTGACAATGGATTGGTGATTAATGTTGGAATACGTATGCATTTTTAGGGCACCGTGAATACGGATAAGACCTCTTAATCGAGGCGATTCATTAGGGATGGGCTACAAATCCTGGGCTTAGTTAGACTGAATCAGGTTGATTTCTTAAGCGGGAATTATGAAGTGAATTGGTGTATTTATGTTATTCTCCTCCTCTGGCCGACGGGAAATTGGTTTGGGGGTAACCTCTTGATATGAGATTCATCTTTCAAGGCAACAAAAAGTTAGATGGAGATATTATTGATAATCATGGAAAATGATTGGGCCACGGTGCAGGATATTGATTTGTGTAGTATATCGCAGTTGGCTAGAGGCTACAGCTCATTCTTCATTGTTTCAGGTCACGTGGGTACATCGTGGCTAATGCTAACGGCTAATGCTAACGGCTAAATGTGTGTTGTGTCACCAGGTACTTTAGGCTAAGCTAAATGCTAATGTTACAGGCTAATTGTGTTGTGTGCTACATGCTAACGTATCCTTAGAGATTCCGTTGCGACGGGTGAAAGTCTCTTAAACTTGTTTATGTGTTCGTAAGTCAGGTTATATGTTTTGTGAGCGCTGGTAAATGTTGTTTGACTATAAAGGGGGAAATGGGGAATTACAGCTGGACTGGTATTCTGTTTGGAGAGAGAGTAGAGAATCTTCCTTTCACGGTGAAATTGTATTGAGGAATGATATTTGCGCATGCGTTTAATTTTGCGACACTACAGTACCAAACGGGGGAGTTGGAGTTTATGACACGAGATTAGGACACGTTTTGGTTTACGGCACTAAATCTACGACATGCGGTCGTGCTGAGGCGAAGAAACAAAATGGGGGCGTAAGGTCCTATCTTTGGGGTTTCTTGGCAGGGGTTTAATAGGGGTTTCTTGCAGGGGTTTAATAGCTATCGGGAAGGAACGTTGGACATGAATCTTTTAAAATCGTTACAGTAACTGTTATTGGAACGTTAAACTATTTGGCAAGATGTAGTAAAGTTATAAATCAAATATATGTTGACGGAGTATAATTAATTAAATTAAAAGACGATTAAAATTAAATGAAATGTTTTGGAGGCGATCTATGAGGGTAAAAAATGATATTTGCGCATGTGTGGGATTCTGCAAAACAACACATTGGTTAAACTGCAGGGGAGACAGAGGAACACAGACGATGGAACAAATAGGCACAAGGAGATTTTAACACGATGATTCTAGTTTAAACGGTGGGGGGTTAAGATGAAACTTGTTTGGGTACCTATTGAATTTATAAATTAAATATATGGTAACGGATTAGTCTTAGAGTGAATTAAATAATTAAATAATGAATAAAAATAAATGTTTTTGAGCGTTTTAGTTAGTTTTGAGTTTAGTCTTAGAGGGAATAAGGTAGAACGAATGAATATTGAATGGTTGGAAATACTCAGTGATGGCATTAACTATTAAAAGCTGTTTTTGTGTCTTTGTCCCTTGTCATGAGAGACAGGAGAGAGGGGGGCGAGGAGATACAGGAAGCGATCACGTGACGCGGTGGAGGGATCAAGTCATCAAACAGGTTATTGTTACACGATATGTGAGCTTATGACGATTTTGCGTGGGCTTGGCAAATACTATTTCATTAAAAATTGCATTTTGGATGCTCTGTGTATCACTGGCATTTGATGGGAATTGTATCATTTATTGAAGGGTTAGAGGCTTTGTTTTTGGGATTGCTTTGGAGTTGACTAATTTACTTGCATTTGATGGGTTGTGATAATATAGTCAACACTAATGGATAAATTGGGGACATAGGATATAGGAATAAAAATTGGTTTTAATTATTCATGATGTTTAATGGACTTATTGGGATTTATTTGGAGTTGTTAGGTTCTATTAAGAATTACAGGGAAGAAGGCTACATAACCTATATGGTTTAAAATAGGATAGTTCACAATAAAGGAATAGAAAGGCTTGTTACAAGTGGGTAAAAAAAAAAATATCAGGACTATGAAAGTCAGTACATTGGTTGATATAGTGCATAGTGGTAATCCTTTAACTAAAGTGTTGCTAGGGTATCCGGCAAGTGAAACAAAAGTTGCCCTTCATTCTCAAACAGAAATTGATAAAATATGTCAGCGATAGGATAGGTTTATAAAGTAGAGCTTAGGGAGGTTTATTCTCAGCTTACAATAATTATCCAGGAGTGATTATTGCATCAGAAATATAGATTAATAATAGATAGGGTACCAGCAGAAACAACGATGAAGATGAATTCAAAACTCCAGAAGTAAGAAGAACCGACATGTTTGGAAACGAAGAGAAGGAGGTTCAGAAAGATGAAGATGAAGAGAAACTGATGAAGAAAAGGATCCCAATAATAGGAGATGTCTGGAACGTGAAGGAGAAGGGGAAGTTAAAGAAGATGAGTGATGATGAAGAGGTTATGCGTGGGTGGATATGACTCTGTGATCAGAAGGAAGTTGGCAAGAGGAGAAACGAAGAAGGATACTGGAGACTTGATCTCTGATGAAAGTTGAACGAAGAAGGAGACAAGAGATTTGAGTTCTGATGAAGAAAGTGATGAAGATTTGGAGATTAAAGGTGTTCTATGTTCAAGAGGATTTTATCCTACAATGACTGGCAAAGAAGAAATAGGAGATATAGACCGAGGCGTATCAGGCCTGGAGGAAGAGACAACCTTGGGAGAGGTAAGGGAGCTAGAGGAACAGCTCGAGACGCTGAAGATACAGAAGAGACAAGGAGAAACTCATGGAGAACATTTTTAATCCCAAGAATTGGAGGAGAAGAAGAATACATTGAGGCAAAGATGCTGAAGAAAAGTAATAAGATGATGGAAGATGATATTTCAAGAACAGAACTTAGAAGATAACCTTTTGAAGAATACTGATAGGTCCACAACGAGAAGAACTGGACGAAGAAAACTCAATCAAATACAACTTATAACTGGTGGTGGAGAAGAAGAAAAGTATGAAGAATCAGAGTGAATCAAATCAACAATCACTGTCACAGCTTCAACTGAACAATATCAAATGCAATTGTATCAGTCAAAGGGGGGTACCAGATGTTCCCTATCCACAGCAACAAGTCAGGAGGAAACAAGAGAACATTTTTAAGGAAGATACAGGGGCAATTCAAGATCACCTGTTCTCCAGGTGAACACTAAATATTCTAGAGTGTCTAGAATATCCAGAAGGGGGGTATCAGCTGATAGCATCGATTAGAGAAGAAGAGAAAATAGCTAAAAGTAAAAACAACCGACTATTAGAAGTGATAGTGAATAGGGGAAAAACTTATCTGGGTTCAGCCTAAAGAGGTTATCCATATCCACTCTGTAAAATAAACTAATTAGGTTAGGATAGGGATTGGAAGTAGTAAAACAGTTTACTCTTCGGGGAATCAATTGAGCTCTGCTATAGAAGTCAAATAGGAATTACAATAGACATACTAATATTAGGACAATATATCAAGGATATTGTGGGAAGAGATGCATGGTTTAAATTGAAGTGTTCGATCAGAGGCACACTGGACGACTGACTGTCTGGTGGAATATTTTAAGAAGTGGGGTTTTTGGGAATCATTTGCTTAAATATAATATCGTAGGAAGGATGATAATGTATTAGATTGCCTGTTAGACATTCTGTCTGGGAAATAGACTTAATAGAGTGACTGTTATTCTGGGTTACATCCTTACACCAAGAGATTTGAGGTTATGCTAAAAGGTGTTTAGTCGTTTTGCCAAGTCTGTGTGTAATGAGTCAGAAGCAGGTGGGGAACTTTCCCAATCACATATTCCAAAAATTTGGTGGTAAAGAGATTTTGTCAATAAATCAGGGGGAAAAGGTTTTAAATGTTATGAGAGAAAAGATTAGATTAAAATAAGTTAGGAGAACTAGGGGTGAAGGAACTCTGAGACAGTAAGCTAAGTTTCAAAGTTAGTAGTAAGACAGAGAGAGAACAGTGAGGAAGGACATTTTAAAGTTTAGTGGGAAGATATGGTAGGAGTTTAAATCGGTTAGGAGCAGATGCATTGAGAAAGTATGTGTTGCTGAATGATTTGAGGGTGATTGAGTATCTATATTTACAGTTTCCAGCAGGGAGATCAAGGTCATTATAGGTGTATTTTGTGTAATCAAAAGTTTGAAAGTCAGGGATTTACAGATAGGACTGAAAGGGGGAAAAAGTGACACTAGTGGGGATGGATGGAAGTACAAGGAAAGAGTTCAAAGTCTTAGGGGAAAACTGGGGGAAAACTAGGAGTAAATAAGGACATTAACACTTCAGTCATTACAACAACAGGGAGAAGCAATTTAACTCTTTCAACATTGATAGGTATTAAAGTCATAAATATAGCGCATTTGATTATAAGGGTTCAGCACCAATTATAGGGGGAAAATACTGTTATTAGAGTTAGGATAATAATAATTATAATATACCATTTAGGATGATGACGTTTCTTTCACAGAGAGAGAGAGAGATAATTAGGGAGGATAAGTATTGTTAGCAGGATCAGAAGTAGGAGCTGTTGCACCTACTCAAATAAGGGATTATTTTGCGTAAGGTTACAGATAAAGATCAGGGAGAATATGTGTACTTATCTAGTGCAAGCATTAGAAGTTGTTCCGGTTAAGAATTATTGGTTAAAGGGCTATGTAATTCATAAAGTAACGCTATAATGGAAGATTTGAGGTCTGTAGAAGTTTCCACAGTCACAGAGGGAGTTAAGGATAAGTTTATTACAGTAGTCACTCCAACAGGGAATAATCGAATAGGATGTTGGTAGTTTTCCACTAGAGGGAATTAAGGGTTTTAATTCATCAACTAAATCAACAACGTTAATGGTAACTTTGGGAAGGGATTAATGATACGAGGGTAATAGCAAATGTAGGAAGGATGACGACAACTTTTCTGAAATTAGAGGTAGCAAGAGGGACTCAGGAGGTTATGGAAAATAGGAGGGCAGATAGAAACAATATAGATTAATCTGAAATGGAGAAGATAGATTTATCATGGAGCTATAGGATGAGGTCTTTGATTTTGATGACAGACGGGAAGGGGTATCTGCAGTGCCGCTTGTTCTTCTGTTGTGAAAATTAGAGATAGATAGGCAGGTAGGAATATTTGGTTCCGGTAAATCATTCTGTAAGAATCAGTGAGGAATCTTGAGGGTTGATGTCTGTTGGGGATGCCAGCCCAAGACGTGTTGGACGGTTGCGCAGCCTCTAGCGGGTCAGGGTTATGCTTTGTCATGACTGTGGTATCGGCAACAGTCATTGACCGATAAAATAATGTAGTTGTCAGAACAGTAGGGTTTAAGTGTTCTTGGGTAAATGGATTACCCTATGGGAATTGTTAGATGGAAAGTAAAGTCAGGTAACAGTGGAAACCTGAAGTATTCAGGTGAACCAGTGAGGATAAAAGTTGTTTTTGGTCTAATAAAACATATGAGGTAAGGGGTATGTTTATGGGAATATCATATTGGGATGTTATATGATAACTTTGGATAAGCATGAACATAAGGTTAGAGATGACAAATATAATGTAATTTTTATATACCAGGTAGTAAGAAGAGCAGGACTTTGATGGTTAAAAGATTAGCTTTTGACTGACAGGGTGACTATGGGGAATCTTAGAGATATTTGGTGGGTTTGTGATGATAAAGTATATATATTTTTACCCTATGAAGGGATAGGATTTGGGTATGTGTCAACGTTGAAGCTTCCATATGAGGCTTTTACTATTAAAAGAGAGCTAGCATCGGACACAGCTAAATCTAGGGTTAAAAAGGGTGACATGGCTACATGTTATAGTCTTCAGCCTATCATTGAAGGGTAGGTTTAAGGGAGAAGGGGGACTTCATTCATGGTATGGTGTAACATTTGGAAAATATCAGGGATGCATTTGGATGCAAAATCAGTTAGGCCAGTAGGGGGCAGTGATGGGGGTACATTTTAAGGCACTGTGTAATATGTTACTGACCGTTGAGAAAGTTATGATATTGAGATAGGTTGGAGGAGTGGTGCCTGGAGGCAACACTCAGATGCCATTGTTGACTGTTCCGGATCTGGACGAAGAGGGACAAGTGGCCTACTGATGGATAAATATCATTTTGGATTATTTGATGATTTTTCAAGTTGTTTTTTTCAATATTAGTATGATTTTTGGTATGATTTATGAATCAAAGGGGGATAGGTTAATGTGATTCATACATCATTTATAGGTCTTAAATTGATGTTGAGGTTTAATTTGAAAATGTGGTTTTGCAAAAGATACTGTTTGGTCGTTTATTTTCTTGTCATTCCAGAAGCATTTGGGAGAACATGTGGAGATTGGAATACTCAAACAAAGACAATATGAAGGGACAATATGACTGGAGGAGATGAAACAAGGAGGGTGTGGCTGATTCCATCATCAACAAGTCCATTGGAAGAGGACACTACAGGGAGATGAAGTGTAGTGGACTATATTCCAGTGTCTGCAATGAAATATAGACATATTTGATGTGTAATACATAATTGTGTCATAGTCTTAGGTATTGATTTTAGTAGAATGATGTTTGATGTTATTGAATGCAGATGAGGATCTTAGATGCTTTTGTTTATTTCGATGGGGTTTAGGGACAGAAGGTCTAGGAAGGGAGAGATTCATTGTACGATTCGATGGGTTGACCAGCCGTACAATGGATATTTATGGATAGGATTTTGTTTACATGTGTATTTAATTACATCATAGTTTCAAATGTCTTTACATGATTTATGAGTTTATCTGGAGTACCGCGGTGGTTGCCTGGGGCAGAGGGACCGTGAGAGAATTTTACTGTCTTGATTGATGGATGGATTATGGCTGCCGGACAGTTTTTCGCTCTTACACTCCATAGAGATTTATTCATGATTCATAGTAATGTGTTAACATTTCATCAACAGTTATTCATATTTTATAAGAAAGGTATTTACACTCTAGAGGAGAATGGTTTGGTTTAAGGTTAAAGATACTCAATAAGATAAGTTGTTACTAGTCATAATCTTATTCTGTTTGGTTTCGAGACGTTTAGTTCGTCTCGAAAAGGGGGGAATGTAGTGTATTGACAATACGATGGTGTTAAATGTTTTTAAATGGAACTGAAGGAATGTTGTTTATGGTAGTATCAAGAGGGAATGTTTTAGGTGTAATACCACATATCACCGACAGGAGGTGGGTTGTAGACAGGGGAGACTGGTGATTGGCCAGAAGAGAGGGCATCAGGGTTTATAAATAGGGGTTAAACGATGAGACGTTAGAACGAGCATAACAATCTGGCGAGTCGTTCTCCGGACAACGCGTGTCTGTAATTTATGCTGTAACCTCGTGGTATGAATAAAACTTCTAACATGATGCAGCATAACGGACTCTTTGTTGACAGCAGTAATTGCCACCATTCATCATATACGACAATATGCTCAATGATTGACACTTCAGGACATATACAAAGCCTGTGTATGAAACGTACACTGGAAGCCCAGCAGCGGCTAGCTAGCACGATATACACATCACAGGGAGATCTCTAACTGAACAGAGTGAGTCAGAATGAGCCTTTCTGTGTCTTTTACATTTTGTCTGAAAGTGTTAGACAGCTTCCAGTAAAATAACTGGTCAAGAAAGGAAGATGGATTCTTGCTGATAGTGGGCTATAAGTCCGCCCGTCCATCACTATGCCTGGGCACATTCATCACCCGCTCCCCTTGTTTGTTCTCCGGCCCACATTAAGGTCCCTCACATTTGAATCCTCTTGATCTAAATATACATTTATTTATTGTCGTTGTTGGCAAGCTCCGGTGCTCGTGTCTGACTTTGGAAATTAGTTCTGTCAGCGCTCCTGCTTTTTCCCCAATGCCGTCATTCTTTTGCTATAACTCGGAATGCTAACTGGGAAGTGGGAAGCTCGAGAACAGATAGGCGGAGGTGGAAGCAGTGTTTGAACCGCATTGTCGTCGTTGAAGATGTCGCCTCATTTACACTCCCATGTATGAGTGGCACCCTACATTTGACAGATTGAGTTTCTGGATGTTTTGTATCTAAATGTGTATGGGGGAAACAGCAGTGGGACACTCCACAGCTGGAGCTCCCAGGCATTAGAAACTGCCAGAACTACATGGAATAACTACATATAACATGACAGACAACTGACGTAAACATTACATCTCATGTAGGGTTTACTGTACTCCAATAGTCATATCACGTGAAGAAGCTAACAAGCTGTTTATAATGAATGACTTTTCAATGGCAGATACTGTACTGCAATGACTCACACATAAGAGCGCACGCGCGAACACACACACACACACACACACACACACACACACACACACACACACACACACACACACACACACACACACACACACACACACACACACACACAAACACACACAAACACACACAAACACACACACATAGCTTAGAGGGCCGTGGATGCAGGCTGGTGCAATGCTGAGAGGTTGAACATTGACGTGGCTCTGTTTCCTGATATTTACAGTGTGGGAGAATAAAGCACGGTGATTCACCTCCGCATCAAATCAAATCAAATCAAATTTTATTGGCCACATGCGCCGAATACAACAGGTGCAGACATTACAGTGAAATGCTTACTTACAGCCCTTAACCAACAGTGCATTTATTTTTTATATAAAACAACAACAAAAAAAGTGTTGAGAAAAAAAGAGCAGAAGTAAAATAAAATAACAGTAGGGAGGCTATATGTACAGGGGGGTACCGGTGCGGGGGCACCGGCTAGTTGAGGTAGTTGAAGTAATATGTACATGTGGGCAGAGTTAAAGTGACTATGCCTAAATAATTAACAGAGTAGCAGCAGCGTAAAAGGATGGGGGGGCAGTGCAAATAGTCCGGGTAGCCATGATTAGCTGTTCAGGAGCCTTATGGCTTGGGGGTAGAAGCTGTTGAGAAGTCTTTTGGACCTAGACTTGGCACTCCGGTACCGCTTGCCATGCGGTAGCAGAGAGAACAGTCTATGACTAGGGTGGCTGGAGTCTTTGACAATTTTGAGGGCTTTCCTCTGACACCGCCTGGTATAGAGGTCCTGGATGGCAGGAAGCTTGGCCCCAGTGAAGTACTGGGCCGTACGCACTACCCTCTGTAGTGCCTTGCAGTCGGAGGCCAAGCAGTTGCCATACCAGGCGGTGATGCAACCAGTCAGGATGCTCTCGATGGTGCAGCTGTATAATTTTTTGAGGATCTGAGGACCCATGCCAAATCTTTTCAGTCTCCTGAGGGGGAATAGGCTTTGTCGTGCCCTCTTCACGACTGTCTTGGTGTGTTTGGACCATGATAGTTCGTTGGTGATGTGGACACCAAGGAACTTGAAGCTCTCAACCTGTTCCACTACAGCCCCGTCGATGAGAATGGGGGCGTGCTCAGTCCTCTTTTTTTTCCTGTAGTCCACAATCATCTCCTTTGTCTTGGACACGTTGAGGGAGAGGTTGTTGTCCTGGCACCACATGGCCAGGTATCTGACCTCCTCCCTATAGGCTGTCTCATCGTTGTCGGTGATCAGGCCTACCACTGTTGTGTCGTCGCCAAACTTAATGATGGTGTTGGAGTCGTGCCTGGCCATGCAGTCATGGGTGAACAGGGAGTACAGGAGGGGACTGAGCACGCACCCTTGAGGGGTCCCCATGTTGAGGATCAGTGTGGCAGATGTGTTGTTACCTACCCTTACCACTTGGGGGCGGCCTGTCAGGAAGTCCAGGATCCAGTTGCAGAGGGAGGTGTTTAGTCCCAGGATCCTTAGCTTAGTGATGAGCTTTGAGGGCACTATGGTGTTGAATGCTGAGCTGTAGTCAATGAATAGCATTCTCACGTAGGTGTTCCTCTTGTCCAGGTGGGAAAGGGCAGTGTGGAGTGCAATAGAGATTGCATCATCTGTGGATCTGTTGGGGCGGTATGCAAATTGGAGTGGGTCTAGGGTTTCTGGGATAATGCTGTTGATGAGAGCCATGACCAGCCTTTCGAAGCACTTCATGGCAACAGACGTCAGTGCTACGGGTCGGTAGTCATTTAGGCAGGTTATCTTAGAGTCCTTGGGCACGGGGACTATGGTGGTCTGCTTGAAACATGTTGGTATTACAGACTCAGTCAGGGACATGTTGAAAATGTCAGAGAAGACACTTGCCAGTTGGTCAGCACATGCTCGGAGTACACGTCCTGGTAATCCGTCTGGCCCTGCGGCCTTGTGAATGTTGACCTGCTTAAAAGTCTTACTCACATCGGCTACGGAGAGCGTGATCACATAGTCATCCGGAACTGTGGAGTGTCCCGCTTCTAATATGCGTAGATGTTTTTCAGTTTAACACATTAACAGGAGACATACTAACTACCATTTAATGTAGAAGCTCTCACAGGATACAAAGGCTTGGTTCTGCGTCAGTGGTGTTTTTTGTGAATGGTCTTTTCACAGTATTAAAATAATTATCATAGCAAAATAAAAGCCTGCAGTGGACGGAGTTATTGTACTGTTAGACACCTTTATGTGAACTCAAGGTCCTAAAGTGACCCCCCCCTCCCCACATGACCCTCAGGGCCCTGAAGTGACCAAACTGTCCCCCCTCGTTTCAGCCTGCAGAGCAAGAGGAAACCTCTACTTCATAATTTACCTGTTTCAGCCTGCAGAGCAAGAGGAAACCTAGTTCATCATTTAACTGTTTCAGCCTGCAGAGTAAGAGGAAACCTCTACTTCATCATTTACCATCGTTTACCTGTTTCAGCCTGCAAAATAAGAAGCAACCGCTACTTCATAATTTAACTGTTTCCGCCTGCAGAGTAAGAGGAAACCTCTACTTCATAATTTCATTATCCCCCTCATTTTTTCCTTTTCAGAAAACATTATTTCAATAGCATTGTCAATTACAGTGAAATGAGTGCTATTTATTATCACTGTTCAGCAAGCCCTGGCGCCTGTCTGGCGGGTTCTTTGATCGCCATAGAAACGACCCTATCATTGCTATGGCTACCTTCTGCCGCTACATGTAATTTTCCAACATGTGAGGAGCACTGATAGTGCCCAATCAATAGCCGGAGAAAAGAAGGGGGAACAAATGGAGGGGGGAACCTCATTTTCCTGCAGTGGAGTGTCTGGCACCTGGGCCCACAAGCTGTGGGAATGAATGAGACAGCAGGTGGGAAAGAGAGAGGGGGGGTTGTGTGTATGTGTGTGAGACTGAGAGATAGAGAGAGAGGCAGAGAAAGAGAGACAGAAAGAGAGAGAGAGATAGAAAGGCAAAAAAGATGGCTAAAGAGGGAACCTTGCTTTCACATATTGGAGGCACTGACACCCTGAGTTCCAGAAAAACGTCCTACTCGTCAAACTGACTGAAAGCTTGCAATTCGGCACTGTTGCAACCGTCCTCTCTCTCTCGCTCTGTCTCTCGTTCTCTCTCTCTCTCGTTCCATCTGCTGTTTTTCAGTCCTCCAGCTCGTACTGTAGAAAGAATGTTATCTCTGTTCAATTGCAATGAAAACACAGACCTACAGTTGAAGTCGGAAGTTTATATACACCTTAGCCAAATACATTTAAACTCAGTTTTTCACAATTCCTTACATTTAATTATAGTAAAAAATCCCTGTCTTAGGTCAGTTAGGATCACCACTTTATTTTAAGAATGTGAAATGTCAGAATAAGAGTAGAGAGAATGATTTAGTTCTGTTTTTATTTATTTCATCACATTCCCAGTGGGTCAGAAGTTTACATACACTCAACTAGTATTTGGTAGCATTGCCTTTAAATTGCTTAACTTGGGTCAAACGTTTCGGGTAGCCTTCCACAAGCTTTCCACAATAAGTTGGGTGAATTTTGGCCCATTCCTCCTGACAGAGCTGGTGTAACTGAGTCAGGTTTGTAGGCCTCCTTGCTCGCACACGCTTTTTTAGTTCTGCCTACAAATATTCTAAAGGATTGAGGTCAAAGCTTTGTGATGGCCAGTCTAATACCTTGACTTTGTTGTCGTTAAGCCATTTTGCCACAACTTTGGAAGTATGCTTGGGGTTATTTTCCATTTGGAAGACCCATTTGCGACCAAGCTTTAACTTCCTGACTGATGTCTTGACATCAAAATATCCACATAATTTTCCTTCCTCATGATGTCATCTATTTTGTGAAGTGCACCAGTACCTCCTGCAGCAAAGCACCCCCACAGCATGATGCTGCCACCCCGTGCTTCACGGTTGGGATGGTGTTCTTCGGCTTCCAAGCAACCCCCTTTTTCCTCCAAAAATAACGATGGTCATTATGGCCAAGCAGTTCTATTTTTGTTTCATCAGACCAGAGGACATTTCTCCAAAAGGTATGATCTTTGTCCCCATGTGCAGTTGAAAACCTTAGTCTGGCTTTTTTATGGCAGTTTTGGAGCAGTGGCTTCTTCCTTGCTGAGCAGCCTTTCAGGTTATGTCGATATAGGACTCGTTTTACTGTGGATATAGATACTTTTGTACCTGTTTCCTCCAGCATCTTCACAAGGTCCTTTGCTGTTGTTCTGGGATTGATTTGCACTTTTCGCACTAAAGTACGTTCATCTCTAGGAGACAGAACACGTCTCCTTCCTGAGTGGTATGACGGCTGCGTGGTCCCATGGTGTTTATACTTGCATACTATTGTTTGTACAGATGAACGTGGTACCTTCAGGCGTTTGGAAATTGCTCCCAAGGATGAACCAGACTTGTGGAGGTCTACAATTAATTTTCTGAAGTATTGGCTGATTTATTTTGATTTTCCCATGATGGCAAGCAAAGACGCACTGAGTTTGAAGGTAGGCCTTGAAATACATCCACAGGTACACCTCCAGTCGACTCAAATGATGTCAATTAGCCTATCAGAAGCTTCTAAAGCCATGACATCATTTTCTGGAATTTTCCAAGCTGTTTATAGGCACAGTCAACTTAGTGTATGGAAACTTCTGACCCACTGGAATTGTGATACAGTGAATTGTAAGTGACATAATCTGTCCGTAAACAATTGTTGGAAAAATCACTTGTGTCATGCACAAAGTAGATGTCCTAACCGACTTGCCAAAACTATAGTTTGTTAACAAGAAATTTGTGGAGTGGTTGAAAAACAAGTTTGAATGACTCCAACCTAAGTGTATGTAAACTTCCGACTTCAACTGTATCTTCGTCAGGCTACTCTGCCATCTGAGACAGATATTGTTCACTCTGCAAATACCCCCCGAAGCCAATCTTTTACACTTAGGTCCATTTCGATAGAGCCCCGACTGCCATCAGCAGGCATTACTCGTAATGTCTGGAGTGTGTGAGTGTTTATGTTGACAAAGCGTTATTAAGTCAAGGCTGTTTCAGTGCCTCCAGTTTGTTGTTTACTTTCTGGGGAGGAGAACAACATATTGATGAAATAAGCAGAAGTGAATTGACTGACGTGGGATTTATGGCGAAGTGAAGCCAGTGTATTATACATGGCCTGCCAGTCAATGCGGATTAAAAAGGGAGAGAATGGAAGTTAATGCTTTACACAACGACTGAAGGAAGAGCACAACCAGAAAGATGAGTATTTTTTTCTTCCTCTTTGAAACAGATTAGACTCACAGTGTAATCCTATTATAGATAGTGTTACTCATATTGTTGCATTTTCACTGGCCTTTGTGTGACTATGTTCTCTGGCTGACTAGGGAAAACGTTATTTGCAGCTGTATAGCGTTGGGGAGAAAACCTTCCAGCAGCTCTTTTCTCAGACCAGCACCGCTACAACTCTGTTGTTTTCATCATCTTGTTTTGGATAACGAAGCCATTGTGCGTCTGAGTCAGCACTAAGGAGTATTACAAAAAGACTACAATAGCCAAGCTTTTAATCCTGAATCTACTGCAGAGAATACACAACACAATAATACACTGTCTCTCTAATCATGTACAGTGAGAACACACATGCACGCACACATGAAAAAGCAGTTAAACACAAACACACACATACACACACACACTCACACACAAACACACTCACACACAAACACACTCACACATACACACTTACACAAACACACACACACACACAGTCACACATACACACTCACACAAACACACACACACTCACACACAAATACACACACAAACACACACACGTACACACACACACACACACTCACACACAAACACACTCACACACACACTAACACACACGCACAAACACACACACACACAAACACATACACATACACACACACACACACACACTCACACACAAACACACTCACACACACACTCACACACACATACACACACCAACACACACACGCACAAATGCACACACACTCACATACACACACACACACACTCTGATATCACTGAATTCCCTGTAACAAATGAGGAGGGGAAGACATATGTTTATATTTGTATTTTGACAAAAAAGCAGCCTCCCTGCATTCACAGCCCAGTTGGCATGCAGATACAAGTTGATAGAAATCCCAGGGGTGTTATGACAGAAGCAGTAGGCTCGGCTGCACCCGAACCCCTCTCCGAAATTAAGATTTAAGGGACAATTCTCCTTGCTTCATTTGCCCTCTATACTAACTGTTCACTTTCCATTAGAGCAGAGATGATTTCTTCCCCTAAACATCTTTATTTTCTTCTACCTTCTCAGCTAACCCAGGTGACGACAGTTAATACAGTACCTTGCCTGCTTTACGGCGGTGCAATCAATATCTAATAATCCTTCAGAAATGCAGTCATAATATGTAGCGTTTGAATTGTTATGCAGGGGGTAATGTATTAGTGCGCTAGCGCTTTCGATCACAGATTCATTTTTATCACTATGCGGTTGAGAAATATTCATTTAACAGGGTAATTCTCCAAGCCTATGGAGGGGGTGATTATGGAAGGGGATTGTGTGCTGAAACTAATTGGGACCCGTTTCCGAACGGCCAACACATTTTGCCACCGCGGTTGGTTGGAAACTATTTACTGATGTAGGTTGGATACTGTTGAAGGGGTTATTCAGAAAAGAAAATGCTAGCGAAAGCTAATGTGTTTGTCAAACTGGGTTTTTACAGTAAAGCATCTATATTGTTTACAAAAGAGAAATGAGAAAAAGTAACACTGACAGTTCACAGTAAATATACTCCTCCAAATATGTAAATATACTCTCCCAGGTATGTAAATATACTCACCCAGATATGTCAAGCACCTACATACATTACAATGACCCATATGCTCCAGAGGGTCATTTGTGGCAAACATGCTACTTTAGTAAAATGTTCAGTTGAACGATTTGAATGAACATTCCAAAATTTTACAATCAAACAGCTATTTTTTGCAAGGATTACTGTGGCATTTCAGCGAAAATAATGAAACTGTAAATTACTTTACTCTTCCTACAACATGTGAGAGAAAGCCTACACGGCTACATGGCAGTTTAGACCCAAAACAGACACTTCATGCTTTGCCGCAAACGACTGTTAGCTTGTGTTTAGCGAGTGTTCACGGCTAACACAAAACAAAATGGAATACGTTGGCTGTTTTCCTTGTTGAACGCACCTCAGGTACGTTATGAACACTATACAGTGCGGTTTTATATTCAACACGTAAAGCCTCAAAGCTTCTTCCTAGAAGAAAGACTCTCGTGTTTTCCTCCTGTGATGCTACAGTGGCTTCGGGAAGACAGTGTCAGCCAACTCATCTTCTTTGATCTGGAGTGAGAGGCGACACGTTGTTGTAGTTTCATGGCCAGTTCCTTCCCCCTCTACTCATAATGAAATAACGGCAGCCCACGATGACTTCTCACTAGATTGAGCATGGTGTACAGGAAGAAAGCAATTAATAGTTGTCAGAATCGTTTTAAAAGGAGCAGTCACGATATCTGCAGGCAGTTTGTGTTTGTATCTATACCCACACATGCAGTCAGAGCCAGCCCTAGCCTTTTAGGGGCCTGAAGTGGAATTTTCTTGGGGGCTAAAAACATTTTTCTTTAAAACATTTGTATTTTGACTATCCGGATATCCGAAAAAGAATCATGATATTAGAGGAAAGTAAATACTCTGATGATTACTGTCACGCCCTGACCTATAGAACTCTAGTTACTTTGGTCAGGGTGTGAATATCATGTGTGTGTTGATTCTATGTTTGTATTTCTATGTTTGGCCGGGTGTGGTTCCCAATCAGAGGCAGCTGTCGCTCGTTGTCTCTGATTGGGGATCATACTTAGGCAGCCAGTTTTCCTGCCTGTGTTGTGGGATCTTGTTTGTGCTCGGTGAGTTTGGCTTGTGTGTATAGCCTTCCGACGTCACGTTTCGTTTAGTTTATTGTTTTGTCGAGTGTTTATTAAGTTTAAATAAACATGTATGTATAAAAATAACTAATCACGCTGCGCCTTGGTCCGTCCCGTCTATGAACGAACGTGACAGAAGATCCCACCACCAATGGACCAAGCAGCGTGCCCAGGAGGAGCAGAGAGTATGGACTTGGAGGGAAATAAGAGAGGATCTGGCCAAGCAGATGGAGGCCCTGAAAGGGATCAGGGTGGAGAAGGAGAGAAAGCCCCAATAATTTTTTTGGGGTGGTCGGGGAGCGACAGAGAGGAGCCCCGACCACTGCACTCGTGGGGGCTCAAAGAGGAGTCCTCACTGGAGGAGGACAGGGCGCGGAGTGTAAAGGACAGAGACAGT
Organism: Coregonus clupeaformis; assembly: GCF_020615455.1. Taxonomy (NCBI): domain Eukaryota; kingdom Metazoa; phylum Chordata; class Actinopteri; order Salmoniformes; family Salmonidae; genus Coregonus; species Coregonus clupeaformis. The sequence goes on from NC_059220.1 coordinate 3,772,663, forward strand.
CGTAGACCTCCAGCGCCGGTTCCCAGTCCGGTACGCCCCGTACCTGCTCCCCGCACCAAACCAGTGGTGCGTGTCGCCAGCCCGGCCCGGCCTGTTCCTGCTCCTCGCACCAGACCAGTGGTGCGTGTTCCCAGTCCGGTCCGGCCCGTGCCTGCTCCTCGCACCAAACCAGTGGTGCGTGTCGCCAGCCCGGTACGCCCCGTACCTGCTCCCCGCAACAAGCCAGTGGTGCGTGTTCCCAGTCCGGCCCGGCCCGTTCCTGCTCCTCGCACCAGACCAGTGGTGCATGTTCCCAGTCCGGTCCGGCCCGTGCCTGCTCCTCGCACCAGACCTGTGGTGCGTGTTTCCAGTCCGGCACGGCCCGTGCCCGTTCCACTGGTGCCTGGTCCAGCTCCGGTCAACGGTTCCACTCCGGAGCCAGAGCAGTCCGCTCCACCGGTGCCTGATCCAGCTCCGGTCGGATGCTCCACTCCAGAGCCGGAGTGGTCCGCTCCACCGGTGCCTAGTCCAGCTCCGGTCAGCAGCTCCACTCCGGAGCCAGAGCAGTCCGCTCCACCGGGATCCGGTACAGCTCCGGTCAGCGGCTCCACTCCGGGTCCAGATGTTAGCCCCTCTCTAGGTTCGTAGCATCACACACCAGGGTCCAGACAGGGATCGGTGCATCGTGGGAGGACTGAGAGGGGAAGCTCCGCGTTGAGGTGCAGACCGGTCCAGTGGTGCAACGCGGAGTCAGTAAGGGAGGAGACGGTAAGCCCGGAGCCGGAGCCGCCACCGAGGCTGGAAGCCCATCCGGACCCTCCCCTGTTAAGTCAGGTTTGTGCGGCCGGAGTCCGCACCTTTGGGGGGGGGGGGTACTGTCACGCCCTGACCTATAGAACTCTAGTTAGTTTGGTCAGGGTGTGAATATCATGTGTGTGTTGATTCTATGTTTGTATCTCTATGTTTGGCCGGGTGTGGTTCCCAATCAGAGGCAGCTGTCGCTCGTTGTCTCTGATTGGGGATCATACTTAGGCAGCCAGTTTTCCTGCCTGTGTTGTGGGATCTTGTTTTGTGCTCTGTGAGTTTGGCTTATTTGTATAGCCTTCCGACGCCACGTTTCGTTTAGTTCATTGTTTTGTCGAGTGTTTATTAAGTTTAAATAAACATGTATGCAT